>NC_142737.1:18470000-18632500 GCF_051943395.1 Hippocampus bargibanti | reverse complement strand
ACCCCTTCCAATTTGCATATCGGCCCAACCGCTCGACCGATGATGCCATCTCCACTGCTCTCCACACAGCGCTCACCCACCTGGAGACCAGAGACTCCTACGTCAGAATGCTGTTCATCGACTTCAGCTCAGCATTCAACACAATCATCCCCCAACAACTCACCGATAAACTGAGCAAACTGGGGATCAGCACCTCCCTGTGCAACTGGCTGCTGGACTTCCTGACGGGGAGACCACAGGCAGTCAGAGTTGGCGACAACACTTCCAGCACCATCACGCTGAACACAGGGTCCCCCCAGGGGTGTGTGCTGAGCCCCCTCCTCTTCACTCTGCTCACGCACGACTGCTCACCATCATCACCTAGCTCCAACCTCTTCATAAAGTTTGCGGATGACACGACTGTGGTGGGCCTCATCAACAACGACGAGGAGACAGCCTACAGGGACGAGGTCAGCCGCCTGGCCACGTGGTGCAAGGACAACAATCTCCGTCTGAATGTGGAGAAGACGAAGGAGATTGTTGTGGACTTCAGGAGAGTGCGCCCCAGCATGCTCCACTAACCATCGACGGTGCTGCAGTGGAGAGAGTGAGCAGCACCAAGTTCCTGGGAGTGCACATATCCGAAGACCTGTCCTGGAGCCACAACACGGCATCAATGGCCAAGAGAGCTCACCAGCGCCTGTACTTCCTCCGCAAGCTCAAAGAGTTGGAGCCCCGACCCCCATCACGACCTCCTTCTACCGCGGTACCATAGAGAGCATCCTGACCAGCTGTATCACTGTGTGGTACGGCGCCTGCACCGTGTCCTGCCGTAAGACTCTGCAGCGCATCGTGAGGACAGCTGAGAAGATCATTGGTGTCTCTCTCCCCCCCCTTCAGGACATCTACAACACCCGCCTCACCCGCAGAGCCATCCGGATCGCTGGCGATCCCACCCACCCCTCCCACAGCCTCTTCAGCCTGCTGCCATCGGGTCGGAGACTGCGGAGTCTCCGAGCCAAGACCAGCAGGCTCAAGGACAGTTTCTGCCACCAGGCAGTGCGGAGACTCAACTCCCTCCCAGCCCTGCCCAGCCTGCCCCTTCCCACTGCCACACTCACCGAACTCTGAGTACACGCTACATGCTGTACGATCATCCTGAACTCTATTTTTTGTTATTTCTCATTAGACAAGACCTCACTTCACTTCAACCCTTTCTAGTTGTTTGTTTTTGCAATTACGACATTACGTCACTTTATGTACGTCACTTCCTCACTTTACATATGTCACTACTTCACTTTACATACGTCACTACCTCACTTTCCATACGACACTACCTCACTTTACATACAGAAATTACATGTATTGTTTGTTGTCAATTGTATGTCTTTTTTAGCCACGTTATAAGTGCCTTGCATGTCTTGCACGCTGGGTCCGAGAGGACATTAATTTCATCTGTGCTATATGTCATGCATATTAGCATATTTGACAATAAAGCTGACTTTGACTTTGATATAATAAATCATCAAAGCCACTTAAAATTTGCAGGTAACTTCCCTAAATAAAGGGCATGTTTCGTTGAAGAGAGTAGATGTAAGGCTGAAACTATATTCCACCCCTCCCTTGCCTCCAGCCTCAAGCAAAACAACCATAAAAGACAGCTGATATGTCTCTTACACATGGATGTGTTGCAGGAATGCGTGTGGAGGTATCCTGCTGCCTGTAGCGCATGTGGAGAAAAGCCCAACACATCCATTGATCCTGTTTGAGAGAGGGCCAGACTGGGGAAGATTATATGTCGGGGCCTGGAGGAGGTTTCGATGTCTCAGACTTGTGCTGAAGAAAGTCGATCTAGTGAGAAAGAGGTGGAGCCATACCCGGAGGGATAACGCCATTTCACTGACAATGAAACATTATCTCATTTAACTGACCACACCTGTCTCACCCCCCCCCAAAAAAAACACCATAATTGTCTAGCTATGGGACTATGTCTTAGCATCGTGAAGCTTCTTCTTATTAATAATAAGCCATGTACAGTGAGACCTCAACTTACAAACACCTTATCTTACAAACTTTTTGTCTTACAAACTTCAAATTTCTGAAAATTAAACCTTATAATAAGCACTATTTTCATAATACACACCCACCACGGATGGCAGAGTGATCTTCGGCGGAAGCACACGACCGAACAGCACCAGAGGTTAAGTTATCAACAGTCCTTATGGAAGGTGACTCTCCTTCCATAAGCCATCAACGACCATCAAAAAGGTAAATAAAACTTTATTTTACAGCACAGTTTATTTCTTTAATTACAGTCCTCATGTAATGTGCCTCTCTTTCCAAACCGCAATTCCGTTTGACCTTGGATCTCCAACGCCATTCCATCAAGCCATCAATGACCATCACAAATGCAAATAAAGTGACTTTATGAAACAATGCAGTGTAGTTCTTTCATTACAATACAATAGCACATTTATTATACATAGAATAAGGTATGTTGTGTGTCATTTAAATGCATATTTAGTTGAAAAGTATATTTTATGGAAACCCGGGAACGGATTATTCCCATTTTAATGGTTTCCTATGGGAATTTTCTTTTTGAGATACACAATTTTTGCCTTACACACTCTGTCTGGGAACCAATTAAGTTCGTAAGTTGAGGTCTCACTGTATATGTATGATATAATATACTGTATGATAATATATACTATATAGTTTGTGCAGTTTTCCTGCAGTTAGAAATTTTGTTCAAATGTACATTACTTTACTTTGAAGAAAAATGTTCCGGGACCATCTTGAAAGTCATGCCACTTAACTCATTCACTGCCAGACGATGTGCAAAAATGTGTCCACTCCAGAGCCAGGGTTTTTGTCATTTTCACTCAAATTGTAGGACCCACAGAGTATTGAGTTTTAGGACTACATAAACATTCAATGCAGCGTAAGAAGCCTTAGACTTCCATCTGAAAAAAAAAACATTTATTTATAGCTTACTTGATTGTAGAGTTATCTGCATTGAAATTGGGGGTGGTTGCACAAAAGGTAAATGCTGCCCCCTCGCGGGAGGGAAATATATTGCCAGAGGTCTGACCGAAGCTTCAAACATACCACTCGCCCCGCGCAACAAAGACAAAACTCGAACAAATTCGAGAATGGCTCTCCACATCATGTTTTTCAATTGTCGAATAAATTTGGGAATGGCAGTGAATGAGTTAAAAGGACACCAAACCCATTTTTTTTTCTTTGTTAAGTACGTATTTGGAAGCCCAAATCAAAATGCAACGCTGTGATTGAGACACATCATCTGTAGTCTCAGAAATAAGCAGATCATCAAATGGTGAATATAGTTTTACTTTATTTGAATGCTGCTATGCCGGTGACCATTTTGTGTTTGGGAGCCTTTTACTGGGCATTTTCGTCTTTATGAAGGTCACAGAGTTGCTTGTTCTGTAGCCACAAGGGGACACAAGCCAGTGATTTATGGTGCCGGTCCCAAGCCCGGATAAATACAGAGGGTTATGTCAGGAAGGGCATCCGACGTAAAAACCTGGCCAAATCAAACATGCGAATCAAACCTCTGAAGATGGAGAACACTGATTCGCTGTGGTGACCCCTTGAAGGGAAAAGCGGAAAGGAAAAGAAGATTTTGAAAAAGGGGAAAATAATACACGGCAGTACAGTGTTTGACTAGTCACCATGTCTTCCTCACAGTGCAGAGTTTGTGGGTTCAAATCTAGGTCCGACCTCCCTGTATGGAATTTGCTTGCTCTCAGTTCGAGGTGAAGCTTGCCTATTGCCCGAAAATAGCTTGTATGGACTCCAGCACACCAGCGACCCACGTAAGAGTAAGTGGTTAGGAATATGGATGTTCCGTATGGATGGATGGTGTCCTTTAGAGGGAGATTAAGGCACTGCAGCCCAATGTATCAAATTTACAAAAAAAAAAGACAAGGACTGGGGAGATGAACTCAACCGCTTTTTCAATTGGTTTGACAAGATGCCTGTCGCCCCCGGCCTAACGTCAACTCCACCTGCAGCTGCACCTGCACCAACTCTCACTGTGGACCTACCCTCCCTGCCCCCTCTCACGACCAGCTTCCCACAACCAACAACTGCCCTCCCAACCATTGCCACACCCTCAGCCGCCACTCTGCCTCCTGCCTGTCTGTCACAACTGCGCAGGTGAGGAACCAACTGAGGAGGATGGAAGTGAGGAAGGCAGCAGGTCCGGATGACATCAGTTCCCGACTCCTCAAGACCTGCTCCGACCAGCTGTGTGTCATTGTCCAGCACTTGTTCAACCTGAGCCGGAAGCTGGGCAGTGTTCCACAGCTGTGGAAAGCGTCATGCCTGGTCCCAGTGCCCAAGATTGCCAACCCAAAGGAGCTCAACAGCTACAGACCGGTGGCGCTGACGTCTCACCTGATGAAGACGCTGGAGAGACTCGTCCTCGACCACCTGCGACCGCTGGCAAGCTCATGGTTGGACCCGCTACAGTTTTCCTACCAGGCCAGCATCGGTCTAGAGGACGCCATCATCTACCTCCTCCACTCGGCGTTGCTGCATCTGGAGAATGCTGGGAGCACGGTGAGGATCACGTTCTTCGATTTCTCCGGTGCCTTCAACACCATCCAGCCAAATCTACTGGGGGACAAGCTGCGGCATGCCGGAGTCGACCACCACCTCACACTCTCGATTACAGATTACCTCACAAACAGGCCACAGTACGTGAGGGTAAAGAACTGTCGGACAGGCTTCTCTTCAGCAAAGGAGCGGCGCAGGGGGCAGTCCTGGCCTGGCTCCATTCCTGTTCACCCTCTACACCTCGGACTTCAACTACAACACCCCAACCTGCCACCTTCAGAAGTTCTCTGATGACTCAGCTATTGTCGGCCTCATTACAGAGGGAGACGATAGGGAGTACAGGGGACTGACAAAGGACTTTGTGGACTGGTGCCAGCGGAATCACCTCCAGATCAACACAGGGAAAACCAAGGATCTGGTAGTGGATTTCTGCAGGAAACAATCATCACCTGCACCGTTGAACATCCAGGGTTCGGATATTGAGAGGGTGACATCCTACAAGTACCTGGGTGTTACTCTCAACAATAAACTGGACTGGACAACAAACATGGATGCCCTAATCAAAAAGGGACAGAGTCATCTCTTCCTACTGAGGTCTTTTGGGCTTCAGGGGTCACTCCTAAAGACTTTCTATGACTCTGTGGTGGCTTCAGCCATCCACTATGGAATTGTCTGCTGGTCAGGCAGCATCACCACCCGGGACAGGAAAACACTGGAGCGCCTTGTCAAGAGGGCCAGTTCTGTCGTGGGCTGCTCGCTGGACTCTCTGGAGGAGGTGGGCAACAGACGGACGCTAGCTAAACTAAAAGCTATGATGGACAGCCCCTCCCACCCCCTCCTGCCCACCCTGACAGCACTGGGTAGCTCAGCTATAGACTATTACACCCGCGCTGCAAGAAGGAGAGTTACCGCCACTTGTTCCTACCGACTGCTGTCAGGCTTCGCAATTCTCAATGATCACATGTGAAAAAAAACCTGGACACTTATGTACACTTATGTAAATATGGGTTGATGCAATACAGCTACATATGCCTTTCTTTATACTTGCACTATGTACAGTTTTTTTATGAAACGATTTTGCACATTTACATTTGCACAGTATACAGTTGACATTTTTTATTCTGCTATGCTTAGAATATCTTGTTTTCTATCCTTTCACACCCCCCCACCCCATCCCCTTTCAAATTGCTGCTGTGGACTGCAAATTTCCCCATTGTGGGACGAATAAAGGTTTTCTGATTCTGATTACAACCCACCACTGCATGATCCTGGAGGACAACAAAGCAATTCGCTTTTCTACCCCACTACAGTCATCCCTCACGATAACACATGTCAACAGTCTCTGCACCTCATTGCAAAAAGAAAATACTCATATTTTTGTACTTTTTAATGAAAAAAAAAGTTTCTTTCTTTAGTTTCTTTCAAATCTCTATTGTATCGTATACATAATAATTAAACAAAATAAAGATGACTACTAATCAAGTGTTAGTTTTTGGAACAAACACCCAACATTACACTAGGGATTTTTGCATGACACATTACACACATTCTATTGCACAATATTGTATCCAAATAATTTGCTCAAATTATTTAGTTTGTTAGCTAGTTAGCTAGTTTGAGGCTTGAGGCGGTGGTGTCCCTAAAAAGAAGTTGAGCGTGTTTTTCCATGATATGCAGAAAAGAAGGAAGGAACAGCTCGTCTACAACAGTGATTGACAGGGGTTGGACCCCACGCTCACCTCCGCTGTCATGTCAGTTCGACTGAGGCAGCAGGGTATTGAGGCTCTGTCACACAGATGGCGATCTCACAAACAACAGGCTGTCCGTGGAGGAGTCGAGTCACAAGCAAGTGATATGAAAAGAGGAAGCCCACTGCTTTTTTATCATTCCAGCTTCGCAAGATCAAAGGGACGTCTGTGTAAGCTCTCAGTCGTACAGGAGTGGTCCATCGATGAGAAGGTTTCTTCAGCCGTCATCTGTACTTTTTGAAGGTGTCGGACGTTTCGCCTCCTATCCAAGAGGCTTCGTCAGCGAACTAAAGTCTGACTGGCCGTATCGGCCCTATTTATATATCCCGAATATCCGGGCATGGCGGCTATGATAGGTCCCTACTCTCAGGTTGGGGGGAGCAGAGGACCACTCCCTGTGGCCCCACTGATTGTTCCTACATTCCTGACTAACGACTGGCCTATTTGCCCCACTCCCACCGGTATCACCTCATCAGCATTACGAAAATTATTGATAACATTTCAGTTTCACTGTTCAGGACACCTTTGAAATCTACTTCTTGTGTGTGTAGGATAGACTTCATTTAGATGGCCAAGGAATGAAACATGTACAGTGTAGACACTTTACCTTGTACATGGATGCTGGCCAGAATGATATTCATGAGGTGCACTTGTATGCGGTCATCGCTTTTACTCAACCATTTGTCCTCTGTACCATCATGAATCACGGTTTCATTTGGAGAAAAGGTGAACAATAGGTTGACGTCACCATCGTTACTGAATCAGGACTCTCTTCCTCACACCCCCTCCACCTCTCTGACTCTCTCTCTCTCTCTCTCGTCACTGTCGCTGAGGAATGGTCTCTGACCTACCGAGTGTCTTATAGAGGGACGATAGTCTATACGACAGTCTATACTCATTCATCACCACTGAATTTGTCAAAAAAAATAATCATCCAAATCTGGCATGGATCAAAGCTGTCACGCCTCAATAGAAGCCGATTCACAAATCTACCAAACATGGATGGTGCGATGATCATTTCCGGAGACTCGTGCTTCGTAGAAATTTACATTGCAGGCTTAATCAGGCACAAGCTGTAATATACTCATAAAAAAAGATGTCTGCTAATTTCAAAATGGTGATAAGCAAACCATGAGTCAAGGTCCATCCATTTTCAACACCGCTTATCCTTCACATTGACACAGGGGCTGCTGGACCTTATCCAAGTTAATTTCAGACCAAAGGCCGACTTCTCCTTGAACTGGTCACCAGCTCGCAGTTCATATTTAGAGATAATGAACTATTCACACCCACACCGTCAGGTGTGGGAACGGATCCCACGCTGCCTGCACGCGAGTCAAGTGAAAGTACCATGACACTATCAGCGACTGAATTAAAACATTGCCTCTATAACAGTATGAAACATCAAACACTGGTGCTAATATTCAAACTGTGACAGTGCGCTAAAAAATTAGTCTTGCAGGCCCAAAAGTGTTACAAGGAATGAAAGCCTGTCCGTTCATGTCACAATCTCCAATGGTCATCACTGATACTAGTAATCATTACGCCGCAGCTTCCAATGTTTTCCGAATAAATGACAATACAAAGTACACAAGCATGGATTATGGTAGTTCACTGACTTGACAGTATTAACTGTCGCTGTGCTGGACGATATCTGATGATACAAATTCTTCCTGTGCCATCTGTTCAAAGTGATAACACCCTTCACCTAATAGCACCTGTGCACCATTAGCAGCTCATAAAGCAAGATGTCTCTTGTTGTTCCTATTCTTATAAAGAGCTCTTCAGAATCACCTCAACCACAAAACGCACAGGGGACTTTTATAGCTCCCCGTTTCCAGGCGCGGAAACCATTTCACCCCCAAAACAATGATGTCATTTGTTTGGCTGACTCCTATTACGTCCACAGGTAGCGACCATGTACAGTGACTTGAGTCGTCAATTTTAAAGTAGAAATGTGTTAAACATCTCAGTGTTCACACTTTCATGCAGGCCTCATCTGCACAACAGATCACAAGGCAAAAACCATCTGCACTGACCCCAACTATTAAGAGCTGGCTTTTAATAAAAGGTCAACCGCTGCCAGCGCTGAGATAGGAGGCCAGGTGATGCATCAGTCAATGGCAGTAAGCCAGAACCTGATACAAGTATCAAGGTTGGTGCACTTGATGGATGGGGGTGTCGCAGCAGCAGTTGCCAAGCCATTCACACGTCCACAAATCACATGTTTAGTGGAGGCCATGTCAAGCTACGATCACAGACACGTCTTCTGATGTCAGTAGCACCGTTTCATACCGAATCAGCAACCTGGGGGAAAATGGCTGGGTCAGTAATTGGGTACAATTGTGTATTTGTTTAAGAAAAATAAAAACATCCAGAAAACTGTTCAGATCGTTCTGTAAAAGCTTTTGTCATTTATTATTAGAAAGCATTTTATTTCATGTCATCCATGTAGAAGGATGAAAGTGTTCCACCACCCATCATTAAAAGTTATTTGGCAGCAGATGGGAGTCATACTAAAGCTTTATCACACCGCATGCATGCACAGAGAAAGTGCAAAACATCAACTGGAGCTAATTAGGGTACCGTTTAAAAGCGGGAGCTTTATGTCGACAGTTGGAACTCGAACTGGAAAAGATGGATTAAAGTCAGTTTTCTTTACCCGCATAGAAATTCAGTCACACTGATATATTCATCATAGGGCGGAAAAGAGCACACTCAAATATCGAGTTACACTGATATGCATAATCTACTACGAAAAAGCACGTTTAAAAAAATAGAAAATACCCCATATATTTTCTATTGATGGTTATGTTATTAAATGAGGGCAATCAAAGCTTGGGGTGAGGGGAAAGTCACATGATATCTCCCCCTACAGACTATACTTGATCAAACAAACAATTCCTGTAAAAAAAGGTGAAAAAAAATATATATATATATATATATATATATATATATATATATATATATATACAGTATATATATATATATATATATACTGTAGGTTTTTTTTTCTTAGCGGTATTTACAAGGAGATATAGTGAATGAATGCCATAGTGTACCGTGGTCCTGCATGTTCAATGTTAGTATTTGGTAAGAAAGACAAAAATGCGATGAACTCAATGGATTAAAAAAAAAGGCCTAACATGATCAGAGTCAGTTCTTGAACATCCTGTCCTGTGAGGGAGTGAGGGATCCACTTCCAAGACCGTGACAAACTTTTACTTCTGAAAATAGAAAGTGCCCGTAAACATTGTTCCGCTAAGAATCGGGAAATGGCTGCGCTCTGCAGTCCTTGAGATCCGAGAGGTTCTCTGATGAGTCAATCAGCTTGTCTCATGAGCAGCGGCGGTTCTTAGCTTCATCTCTGGGAATGTAGAGGAAGAATCCACAACCTCATGAAGCAGGGAGCGGAGGAAATGTCAACGTTACTCTGCGTTTGTGATGAGGTGTCAGCGTTTCTTGATGGCAGCGCCGCTGGAATGGGGAGGGAGCTTTGGTAGACAGGGCTCTTCAGCACCGGCATCGTGGGAGAAGACGGAGTCCTCGCCAGAAGAGCAAGTGGAGCTGCGTGTATCGGGGTAGTTGGCGGTGTATTGATCCAATGGCACCGACAGCTCTAAATACTCCTGTACGCGGGAAAGGCTCACGATAACAACACTGTTGTTTCCACGACACACATGGGTGTTGCTTTCACCCATGATGAGCGATCAACTGACCTGGTTGGACGTCATGGCCAGACAGCGGTCCAAATCTTCGACAAGCTGCTTGAATGTGGGCCTCTGAGAGGGCACAGCATGCCAGCAGTCCCTCATCATCATGTATCTGCATGAAGTCAAAGTTGAGACACTGACTTCAAATAGTCCACTTTGAGATATTGTACTCTTAACCTCATGTTTGAATACATAATTGAATTATGGCTTTTATAAAATGCAATTTTGAGGCCATATGTATATCTGATGTGCATCATTAGAAATAAATAATAAAGTTAAACTGTGACAAGTTTTGTCTTGAACAAATTTACAATAACAATAACAACAACAATAATAATAATAACAATAATAATAATAATAATAATAATAAACATGTTTTCCCCCCAGAAAATATGATTTGTAACATAACGTTGGCAATAATTAAACACCAGAAACTCACAACAGAAAAATAAAATTAGAAGAAAAAAAGCAGTTGGTCACATTTTTGTTTGCTCTGTGGCAAAACATTTTCTCTTTGATGGAGGATAACATCAGACGAGTGGATGTACGTTTTGACTGTGGCAAATCTACACCTTGAACCTAGAATGCAATGATCACTGAATCTGGTGATTTAAAAAAGATTTTCTACGAACTGATGCTCATGCAAAGTGATCAAGAAGAAAATTATCTCTAGTTTTTGGAATTTGCTGCTAACATTTCAGGAAAAAATGCCAGATGACATCACTTAACCCAATCTGCGTACTTCCACCTACGCAATATCAATCGTTTTCGCCTGTCTCTCACCCCTCACACCGCTGCTATCCTTGTTCATAGTCTTGTCAACTCCCGGATTGACTATTGCAATTCACTTCTCCTTGGTGTCCCTCAGAAGCTTGTCCACAAACTTCGACTCGTCCAGAATACTTCAGCCCGGATCATCACCAGAACCTCATCCTTTTACCACATCACCCCCGTCCTCCAAGAGCTCCACTGGCTCCCGGTCAAATATAGAATCAACTTTAAAATTCTTCTTTACACATTTAAAGCTATTCATAGCCTTGCCCCCACACCCGCATACCTAGCTGACCTTCTTCAAATTTCTATTCCCTCTCGTTCCCTCAGATCTTCTTCATCCCTCCGCACCTCCACCTCTGTGTGCCCCCCCCCTGCCTGACTCAGCACGATGGGGGACAGAGCTTTCAGCTACTCTGCCCCCAAACTCTGCAACTCACTTTCTCCCAACATCAATTCTCTTCCCACCTTCAAATACCATCTCAAAACCCAACTACAGTAAAGTCTCGTTATATCGATATTCAAGGGAGTCCGAAAAAATATCGATATAACCGGGACTATCGATATATCCGACCCTGTTTGCATGTAATTTTCTCCGTGCGTGCATAGAAATAGTATCGATATAACCGGGACTATCGATATATCCGATATCGATATAACGAGACTTTACTGTATTTAAAATTGCATTTTCTGTGTAGCTCTATCTCTTGTTTCTATTTACGATTTTATTTATTGTATTCTATGTGTAATTGTATTTGATTTATTATATATACTTGTCTGTGACTGTAAAGTGTCCTTGAGAGCTTTGAACGGCACTTAAAATACAATTTATTTTTATTATTATTTTCTTACAGCTCATGTGTGCATGTGGAGGGTTTGTCCATGCGGTGACCTTCCTTCAGCAGCTTAAAAAGTTCTTCCACAGGGACGCCAGGGTACGGAGAGCCTCCCAGGGTAAAGATTTCCCAAAGCAGAACGCCAAATGACCAGCTGCAGACAAGCGCAACATGAACTCAATATATTTTACCACATAGTGTCGGGACCGAATAACGAAAAACATGATACTCACACGTCACTCTGATGGGTGTATATTCGATCGAATAGTGCTTCAGGGGCCATCCACTTGACTGGTAAACGACCCTGTGGGAGAAAAGTATGGGGCTCACGGATATTCATGCTCATCCAAGTATTTCTCCGAACGATTTAATGACTTACATTGGTGGTCTTTTTGTAGTAATCAATGTGGTGTATGTCTCTTGCCAGGCCAAAATCTGCTATTTTCATCACATTGTCCTCAGTTACCAAAACATTACGAGCGGCAAGGTCTCTGTGGATGCACTGTAGTGATTGGGGGGTGGGGAGGTTTTCATCATTGTACAACAAATGGTTTGTAGAAAGTGTTGCTTTACTTTGGTTTGCTTAAGCTTATAGTTACCTTTTTGGAAGCCAGGTACTCCATGCCTCTGGCTACTTGATAGGCACAGGACACCAAGTCTTTGATGGACATGTTCTCGACAGGAACCTGGTCTGGGTTGTAACAGTACTCCATACCTGGAGGGCGCCGTGCATGCAAAAACTCCCTCAAATTGCCCTTGGATGCAAACTCCACAATCACATACAAAGGACCTACAGAGATAAAGGCATATTGGTGAATCCTCTTGATTGATTGATTGATTGATTGATTGCATAAATTCGAACTGATGGAATGCACACATCTACAATGTGTACATTCTTCTCAGTGACATTCAGTAAGAGAAACATCAGTATCAGAAAGCTTTTAATAGTCCCACAATGGGGAATTTTGCATAGAGTTCATTAAAAACTGCAAAAAATACCTTTCAATGCCAGAAGAGCAAAGCGATGTCCGTATATGAGAGATGAGGGCTCTTACCATCTTGTGTGCAGGCTCCCAGCAGATTTATGATGTTCTTGTGTTTCCCGATGATCTTCATCATTTCCATCTCTGAAATCAGGTCTGACAGGTCTTTCTCTGTGGCATCAGCTGAACGGCGTCAAAAACAAATGACATTAAGGGAATGAGTCCGTATTTTGTTTTGAATAGAATCGAATTCTCCCTGAACCGATCATGTCACCATTTACAATTCATGCTCTGATTTGAGATGTTGAATGCTACTTTTGTTGAATCCTTAGCCATTGTTACGGTTAATTTATAATTGACAGGCAGAGGTCCCCATCTGAATATTCCCACCAACGTCCCTAACAAATAATACTAAATAGTAAAGGGGGCTTTACTTACACTTCAACATTTTCACTGCAACCTTTGTCACACGATTTGGCTTTTCTTTGTCAAGACCCAGTGCCTCTCCCATCACCACCTGACCGAAGCAGCCTTCCCCCAGAGGCTTCCCAAGAACAAGTCTGCAGGCAAGACATTATAAATAGGGTTAGATGTATGCTTTCCTTTCATCCCACACTGATTCATGTGGTAGCTAAGAGCCTTGTACTCAAGTGGAACCTGAAAACTTTCTATGCGTTACACGTTGTCTTCTTATGTCAAATTTCCATGTGGAAACAGTGGATTTTTTTTCATGGCCTGGCACGTGCAAGAATTAAAATGACATCTTCTATACCTACCGATCTCGAGGAAGCTCCCAGCGGGGATCTTGTGGCAGTTCATATTCAGACACCCCCGACAACATTGGGGAGCCGCTGGAGGACAGGCGAGAAGGTCGAACCAACATCACACCAGAGTGAATGGAGGAACTTGAGTCTACCGACACCTGATATAAAGAAGCCTGACATTACTCCCCTCAAAGTGAAACATACACAGATGACGTCTTAAACTAATTTTGCTAAGAACATTTGGGTGCGGGGTCGCGGGAGGGAATGGGGCGGGGTGGGAGGGAAGTCGGGCTTGTTGAATAACCTTGTATGTACCATTAGTTTCAGGAACACGATACCTACCTCATACAAAACTTGTACTCTTGACAATCTCCATGGAAACATGCTTTTAGTACAATTGGAATTTACACATACACTCATAGAGGTGAGAGCAAAAGTGGAAGGGAGAGAAAGAGGTGGAGAAGGTAAAAATGTTCCGAACCCCCTATCTACTTTCTGTTACCTGTCTGCGCAGAGGGATGCTTTTAGCCAGCTTGTGCACAGCCAGCTGACCGTTGAAGTCGCTCTTCTTGGAGGAGGTGCGAATCTTCACAATAATTACAATGGCAACCATGACTGCGATGAAGAAGAAGCCCACACAGTAGATGACCACCTCCAGATATGTGTGGTTAGCAGGAGGATAATGTGGGACGGCTGCACATGGAGTGGAGCGCAAGGATAAAAGGATCAGACGGGGAGCATCAGCTGTTACATATGAAGTGTACATGTACTCATTACCACTTGCACCCGTCAGCACAAAACCTCCACAGTATCCACATACACAAACATACAGAACACTCAAGCATTTGTGCCTAAAACCAGACCCTTTGACACCATGGCATTAACAAACGAAGAACGCGACACTATTATCAGTGGTCACAGCAGGCAAAAGTACAGATACCTGAAGTAAAACACAAATAGCACATTGGATGTTTGAGGGACATTTTAATTTCAGCACTTTTATCATTCAAAAAGCTTTTCAAGAGGAAGAGGCCATAACCATGCCAAGGGTATGGTTGTCACACACAGCGCTCATGCCTCACACGCACACCACACATATGCACACAAACACTTATATGTGCACACACATGAACATCAGGGCATAAACTCGCATGTAGTTAAATTATTTATGTGTAATTTTTGGTGCCAGTGATACACAAATGTTACTTGTTGAGAAAGAGCCAATGTAAGCATGAATGAAACTAAGTTCAACAAAACTAAATATGATCTTGTTTTTATCCTCCCAATTGATAATAAATTACCAAAAGTATTGTAAACACCACAGGCACACATTGGCTTGGGATGGGACTGCGCATCAATATAATGGACAGTTCAGACGTGCAATTCTATCACACAGCACATTGCCATCAAATTCCTAAGCTTAGCGAGAGCAAGTAATTTGTATGCTAACTGTAGCAAGATCCGCTGGGGCTGTTGCCAGTGAATTAAATGTGAATTGAATGAGTGAGCATGTTCGTGATGCACTGGATCGGCATGTGCAAGTGAGCGTTCCTGTTCCTGTGATTGAAGGTGAATTGACCAAAATTCAATCACCTGATCAACTCAGAGCAATGGAAATGTTTTGCACTGCGTGAGGCAAATGGTGGTGAGGCAAATGGTGGTCACACCAGATACTAACTGGTTTTCTGACCCCGACAATGCTGCTGTGCCGATGACCATTTTGTGTTTGGGAGCCTTTTATTGAGGATCTTCATCTTTCCTAAATTCATAGAGTTGCTTGTTCCGTCGCCACAAAGGGACACAAGCCAGTGTCCTATTGTGCCAGTCTCAAGCCCGGATAAATACAGAGGGTTGTGTCAGGAAGGGCATCCAACGCAAAAGCTTGGCCAAAGCAAACATGCGAATCATCAAACCTCTGAAGGTGGTTGACACTGATTCGCTGTGGCGACTGCTTGAAGGGAAAAGCCGAAAGGAAAGGAAGAATATATGACGAAAATGGCATTTTTATTATGTACCAAGTTTTTGATACACCTTCCCTCCTTCTATCCTCCTTGGCAATCCATCGGAGTCGAAGATGGCGTAGCTTCCACTAGAAGCTGAAGCCTGCACTACTAATGGATTTTGTGTGAGGGACGGGGCGTGCAATTCCTTCCTCCACAAACTTGGCCCCACCCACTGTATTCCAGTGGCATGAGTGAGGACTCAAGACGAACTTCAGGTGAGTGCAGTTGCAGGGGGCTGCCGGTAGTCTGATCTGTTGGACTCTGCCTATGCCTACTACCGGGTGCGGTGTGGGATCACTCTTTGGCATCACTCTTTGTCTGGCCTCTACCCTTCGACCTGTTCGGCATGTTTGTGCGTAGGTATGTGTGTGTATGTACACATGTATGTACGTACTGTGTTGATGTATGTTGGCAATAGGAATTTGAATTATGTCCAACAACGCACAATATAATGATGTCCGCCGTTCCATTCTTCTGATAGGCGTTGCATCCCAAACCAAGTGTGCTGCGACACCCATCACAAACACCAATATTGCACAAGTGAGCAAGCTCCACTTGTGTTAAGAGGCCAACTGACAAGCAGCTTGATAATTGAACAAATGCCTATTCCGATACGGAGGAATGAGACACAGAGTACAGAGAGCCAATTATCAGAGCTGGCCGGAGGATTCACAGCAGGAAATGACACAATGAATGTATGTCATTTCGAGCTTTTCAAAGAAAATCAGCTTAAGATTAAATGTAATCCAAATATAATAATATTACAAAGAAGAAAGGATATTTGGATTTGGATAGTTTCAAATGAAATCCGAACAATGCTAAACTACTGGTCTAAAAATAAATCTGGTTTAGGCTAAAAAGATTCAACGTTGTGTTTTTTTTGCCTGCTTTTTTTAAATTACTTTTTGCTTCTTAATTTAGCCCACATTTTTTTTCAGGCTAGCTTTTAGGTTGATTATGAGTTGTTTAGCATTGTTAGACTTCATGTAAGCACAGCAAGGCCCACGGTGAGAATGGAGCTGTGCTGAGAGAGGGAAATTCATGAGCTGTGACATACTTTCTCACATTCTGTCAGAATTTAATTTGATGCAAACTCTGACAAATGTGAAGGCAGATAGACAAGATTGTTGTGAAAGAAAATGCCGGGAATTTGAGGAGGGAGAGTCAGAACCATTGATACCTTCAAAAACGGTCAACCATGCAGAGTGATGAGAGAACCCGATAGAATTTCCCGCCAAGCAGGTATACTCCCCAGCGTCATCAAAAGACACATTTCTCAGTTGGAGGACTTCCATTTCCTTGTCCGTGGTGTTAAGGCCAGCGGTCTAGAAAATAAAGGAAGTAGACCCAACAAGAGGCCCAATAGAACGAAAGGAAACATGAGCAAAGAATTCCGAAAGAGAAAAGTGTCAGAGGATTTTTTTCCTCCTCCTACATCAAACACCATTTACCCAAAAAGGTATGACTTTAAGCCGCAGCCAAGGACCTGTCAGGGAGAGCCCACCCTACACAAGAATTTGTTAGTCAAATAGCTAGTTAGGTTTAATCTGTCTGACTAAATACAACGTTGGACCATCCCATCACCATGTTGAACAACTCGGTTTCATCTCCTCATGCAAAATGGGCAGCATGGAAAACTCCACAGCAGAACAGATCACACTCACATTAGGGACCACCTCACATCCCTGTTTGTAAACAGTGAGGATGAGACAAACAACTGGATGTCTGTGCAGGGGGAGACAAGCAGGAAAACGGAAAGGGAGTCCAGAAACAGAGCGTGTGAAGACTGTGAGCATGTCGATGGGCAAGGGAGCAAAATTCAATTAGCAAGGAAGAAGGTGGCAGGTAGAAAGGGAGAGCAGAGGAAAGAGTGGCCATTGAGAATCGGTCCAACGTAAACCGGAGACTAAACACCTTTAACTGTTCTGCTGGGAATTTTCCATAGCGTCATTTACAGTCAGGAGCACCGAGGCAGGAGAGAGGGAGGGAGAAAATGGGACGGTGGGAGGAGAGAAACAGCTGAGGGTGTCTCCCGGTGTATGGCCCTAGTTTTTCCAGGTGGTCTTGGGAGTGTCTCCAATGTGCAGTCCTGTACAGCTGCGTGATGTTTACCTGTGGGCTCAAATCTGGTGACAGTCAGCCAGGCCGACTGATTGGCCTCCCCTATATAATTGGACACTTTACATATATATTCTCCACTGTCCTCCTCAGTCACATTGTAGAGGGTCAGCAATTGAGCATCCGAACTATTAACCCCAGAATGCTGGAAATAAAAGAACGTCATATGCAGCTCAAACATAAAAGTCGCATGTCTTAGAGATACAGATGCTCCCCACCTTACGATCGTAATGTGAATTTGGTCGTAAGTTGCTTCAGTGCTGTATTTTGTATGGAATGTATGTTTACTGTAAGTCAAATACTGAACATGAAAGTATAAAACCCAGACGCTCTAACAGTCGTAAAATAAATTCACACCTACTGTAGTACAACAACATACAGTGCTACCTCGGTTTACGAGCCCCTTGGCTTACGAACTTTTCAGTTTAATTTCTGAAAATGTTACCTTGGCATACAAACTATTTCTCGGGATACACACGGAGCTGCCACAATGAGTGAGGTGTCGTTCGCGAATGAGCCTGTTCTCCTAAAACAGGGGTCGGGAACCTTTTTGACTAAGAGAGCCATAAAAGTAAAATATTTAGAAATGTTTTTCAGTGAGAGCCACAAGACGTGAGCGTGCGCGCACACACGCACGCACGCGCACACACGCACGCACGCGCACACACGCACGCACGCGCACACACGCACGCACGCGCACACACGCACGCACGGCCACTTTTCAACAAAATGTCAGAATGTATTATTTAAAATAACATTGTGATAGTACTCACAGTTAACATGAATGGTTTGCCGTTCCTCATTATTGGTGAAAATCTATCCAAACGATCGGAATGAAAGTCAACTTGCCGGCTTCATACGCAAAGTTACTGCTAGCTAGCCTGCACACCGCTCATTAGCTTTCACACTTGCTATGCAACATACTTCTCACGGAAGTATATTGATGCTAACGTGAACATGGGGCTTGTTAAAATGTCACTGATATTCGACTGTTTCCTCAATGGTATTGTTTCATTGCAAATTAGAATCTGAACCTTTTCTCTCCACAAAGGCGAATCCTCGGTGTATTCAAGCTGAAGTGTTCTTTGTTTTTACTCGTCGGGCTCATTTAAAGGGCCGTTTAACTGTTTCAACTGACGGCCAGTATCATCCAATCGAAATTGTGCTTTTCGGCAACCTAGGTCAGTGTCATCCAATCAAAATTACGCTTTCCGCCAACTGCAGCCCCAACAGAAAATAAACAGAAAAAAGCGAGAATATGTATTTAGATTTATCGGCGAGCCATATGCAATCATCAAAAGAGCCATATATGGCTCGCGAGCCATAGGTTCCCGACCCCTGTCCTAAAAGAAAATGGCAGCCGGCTTGTTTTGGTCCTCTATTCCCCACCCCCAGTCGTCAGTTAAAGCCACGTGATTGGTCAAGAACGCAGCAGTGAGGTGGGAGTTTACCAGTGACGTGCAGTCAGTGGAGGCAGGGGAGGCAGTGCCTCACCTGTCATCATGGAAAGCTGTCATGGAAATATCAAATGAAAAAATACATTAAACAGTTATATGTATTTAGTGATTTGTACTTTAAAGTTCTTGTCCATTTAACTTCACCGTTTTAGGATTTTTTTCTAAATCGCTGAATTTTCACATTTACCGTTCAAATACTAAGTAGAGACGAGCAGTGAGGCACAGGCCGGCTGATCCTCACTATGGATTGCGCAATCACTATGCTTACTGTGCTGTCTTGCTCTGCAGTGAGACCGCATTGCTGTCCTTCTGCATATCGCTATTAAAGCGTTCAAACATGTTTAGTATATGAACTAAATTTCTACAGTTTAGTTGGTGTATATAATGTAGAGTCATTGTACATTATAAACACTGTACTACAGTGTTTATTTTGTTTTATTTTTATCAAAACGCTGTGTGTAGGTGAGGCACACAGTTCTCCCGCCTCATGACAGGCATGGGGCGCTTGTGATTCCAGAGATACTTCTTACTCCACGTCTGCAGAATAATAGAATTAGAGACAGAAAGCTACAGTAAACAGTTAGCAAGTAAAGTCACTTTCAGAATGGAGGATTACATATCTAAATTGAAAGAATTTTATAAACTGGACTTTCAATCGAAGCAGGAGGTAATAATTAAAGGAAGACAAACACCGGAGCTAAAAGGTTTGCTTCAGACAATGGGACACAATAATCGCTCTTTTCAGGCGGACTGGTACACACGAAAAGGCTGGCTGTGTGGATATCCAGCAAGAAACCGCCTTTTCTGCTTTTCCTGCCTTCTGTTCTCAATTTGTGACAATGTCTGGACTCAAATGGGATATTGTGACCTGAAAATTTTACAACGGAGCCTCATCAAAAATGAGCGAAGACTCAACATCAGCATCCACAATGCTAAGGTAAAGGAGAACCGGGAGATTTTAAAAGATCTCATCAATGCCACCTGCTTCCTTGCCAAACAACAGCTGGCATTTCGTGGAAATGATGAAAGTAAGGGCTCTGCTCATCGTGGCAACTATGTTGAACTATTACGTGCTTTCGCTCAGAAAGATAACAGGCTAGCGAGTCATTTTGGGACATCCACTATATTTTCTAGCCTGTGAAACAGAATGCAGAACGATTTAATTGAAGCAGTTGGTGATGTCATTAAAAAGGAGATCGGTGCAGCCCCATTTGTTGCTGTAGAAGTAGACGAGATTGTCATTCTCAGCACTGAAAACATACAGTCGGAACAGGACTGATCAAGGACGACTTTCTTCACTGGCAGTGATCTCCGTTGAGACAGAGAGACTTTTAAAACTGAATAAAGATAAGGAAGGCTTCTACAAAGAAGTTATCGATGCCTTTCTTCAGAAGGAGCGGCGCATGGACTAAAAGGTAACACGATAAAAAGTTTTTTTTTAATTATTTTTTTCTATGCTAGTTTGTATATATAAAGAATGCTGACATGAAATTTTAAACAAAATACGTTAACTGTTGCCAATCAAATGGTGAATAAACTACTCTGTAGAGTTCATATGTTTGTAAATCTGACTATTGATGACGTCAGTGCCTCACCAGCCATGAACCTCACCGCACGTCACTGGAGTTTACAGACAGAGAGAGAGTGAAGCCATTCTCCAAAAAAACAAAAGGGCTGCCGACTTTTTTCCCTCTATTCCTTGCCCCCAGTCTTTGGTTAAAGCCACGTGATTGGTCAAGAACGCAGCAGTGAGGGGAGGTGGTTTAAACATTAAATACACAGGCAGACGACAGAGAGAGTGACAAAATGGATAGAAAACACAACAAACTTTGATCGTTCAAAGGCAGAGTGTAGACTGCAAGGTTAAAATTCCCATCAATCAGGCTCCAGAAATAACCCGCACAAGCCATCTGTACACTTGATGCAAAAAGCTATCAACCCAGCTAAACAGAACACAATTGATGAGGAACTAGGAAAAATTAATCGCAGAGAAAACACCGACAAGGGATCATTCCTCAAGATGGTGAAAGAAGGCTACGTTTCTCATCAAGTGTTTAATGCTGATAAAACCGGCCACTACATTCCATCAAGCCATCAACGACCATCACAAAGGTAAATAAAACAACGTTATTATACCGTATAGTTTATTTCTTTAATTATAATACCATAGCACATTTATTATACATAAAATAAGGTATATTTTGTGTAGTTTTAAGGCTTAGAAAATTAGAAAGTAGAAAATTGTGTTTTATGGGGACGAGGTAATGGATTATTCTCATTTTAATGGTTTCCTATGGGAAATTAATGTTTGGGATACACACTGTCTGGGAACCAATTAAGTTCGTAAGCCAAGGTATCGCTGTATATCATATGTACCGTTATTCGTAACTCGGATGTTCATAAATTGGGGATCATATGTACAGTATTTCATCAAAATTACATTTTGGCACTGCTTGGTTGATTGAAATAAAGTCGCTTCACATTAAAGACACATTAACCATAGTTTGTAGGGAGTGCATCAAAATTCTATCCACAGTGTGTATTAAAGGAACACAAATCCGAGTGAGTTCCTACCTTGAGGATACGAACATACGGTAATCCGTCTGCACCAACGCGACTCCCATTGACCTCGATGTGCTTTAACCACTGGATGTGAGGCTGAGGGTCACTAAAAACCTTGCACTCAAATTCCACATCACTGCCCACCACTGCAGTGCGATTAGCAGGCAGGCCAGCCTGCAGGATGGGCCTGTGTGGGGAGCGTTCTGCAACACAAGCAAAACACAGATACACATACAGTTCAAGTCAGAAAACTTGATAATAAAGGGGGAGGGAAAATTTTGTTTTTTTTTGTTTTTGATTCACCACCTACCAACAACATCCAGCTGGTAGGTATGGTTGATGCTCCCATACTGGTTTTCCACCACACAGGTATAGTTTCCCTTGTCGGAGGGTACTACAGATTCCATGATGATGGTCCAAACATGGTCGCGAACCTTACCATTGGAGAAAAAAGTTTCAAAGTGTGTTGGACAAAACGCGACAAATTAGCAATGTATACAACATAAAGTATCTTTCAGGTTTCCCCATTTCTATCAAGAGTGTATTAGTTGGTAAAAAACTTTGTTAAAAAAACAAGTCAATGGAGTTGTGAACCTTTTCAGGGGATCTTTGGAGTACCATATTTTCCGGTGTATAAGGCGCACCCAAAAGCTTTGATTATCTTCAAAAGACGACCCTGCGCCTTATATATGAAGTAATATAGAGCCACAACAGGTCTTGCAACTACTGTGAGCAGCCACTGACTCCATTTTCCCCTTTAGAAGAAGTCGTGCGTAGCCCCAGCCTCTCCTGCAGCACCTTATAATGAGGTGTGCCTTATATTTGTAAACTTTTATCTATTTAAATATTATATTTGGAAAAAAAATTTCATTCATTCATTTCATAGTCCGGTACGCCTTACAGTATATGGAAAAAAATGTACTTGTAATGGGGAAATGCTGATTTTATGAGACTGCCCAGGGGGAGTAATATAATTTGAAGCCAGTTGAAAGATTTTTAAAAATCGATTTGCAACATTACATTACTTATTTTGAGTGTCACTGTGTCAGAAGGGAAACCAACGTACGTAGTCATATAATCCATTGTGCATTTGCCAAGTAAGACAATTAAGTCAAAACAAGAGTGTTTTGCATTTGCTTTCTGAATATGAATGCACTGCTAATGTGGTAAATGAAAAGGAATGTGATGGTAACAAAGTACAGAACTACAGCTACTTCCTGTTGGCAACATATCTTTGAAGCAACCAATCTATTGTTCTACCCACAGGAAAATTTGGTACGTTTCATATTGAATGTATATTGAGCAGCCTGTCTTATTAACACCAACAGATGACTGATTTGTTTCATGTTTTAAGTTTTCCTTCATAAATCTGCCAAGACTGAGACTGTGTGATTAGCTAACAAACCTCTAAGGCAATAGCAACTCCAAACATGAACATACAGAGACTGAGCCGTGCGCTTTCCCTTATTTAGCCAACACAAGAAGGAATACAGCTGCCGGCTGCCAGATGTGTTGTGCTTGATTTCATACATGTGGTCCACATTATTTCCTTCTTCCTGCACGTCTCTAAGCAGACGATATACAGTATATGAACAATAGAAATCTGGCCTAAAAGCAAGCGTGAGTGAGATGAGAGACATCCTGAGCCGCCGATGTAGAACTTTGCACCATGACTGAAGAGGAAAAAAATACAGCAGCCAGATGGTAAAAGTGTGTTGTCTGGTTGTTGTGGGCTGGTCAGAGGGGGAGGGGAAAGGCCTGACAAGGAAGAATACTTGGGGATCCATGAGGAAAGGCTCAACTAACTTCTCAACTACCTTAACAGAAATAGCAGACATGGAGGTGGAGGAGGAGAAACGAGAGAAGGAGGAGGGTGAAACCATCCTCATCTCTCTTTGCTTCTCTCTAAATGCACCACACACCTGTGCTACTTGGTCGTAAATTTGGCAGGGCATATTACGAGACAACAAAAATGTCCAACGTAGAAACTTAAGCTTCATGTGTGTAAAAGAAAATGACTGATGGCCCTTTCCAACTTTGAACAGAATCTGAAAGGTTCATGTAGTTCATCCTGTGTTCAAAATGTACATTTCTGTTCATGAGGAGGAAGTATGACAAAAGAAATCCAGCACATATCTGCCAGCCTTTTCTACTACGAAAATCAGCAATTGGAGATATTGGTCTTATCTTGAATTTTGCTATCTCCCATTTGATCAACAGTCAGTCAACTATGAATTCTATATGTTTGGATAGAGGGCGTGCTCCCTGTTTGCCCTGTGCCATGTAGGATCCGTGTCACTGTGTTGTGCAGCTGCTTAGCACTACAACATGGCTGGAAAGAGGCCACATGAGAAACCGGAGCACTTGCAGAGGGGCAAGCCAACATGCAAAACTCCTCCTTGTATTGGAAAAAAAATATATATACAGTAAAGTCTCGTTATATCGATATCGGTTATATCGATATCGGTTATATCGATAGTACTGTTTATTACAATACTATTTCTATGAACGCAAGGAGAAAATTTACATGCCGCAGGATCGGATATATCGATAGTCCGGTTATATCGATATTTTTTCCGACTCCCGAGAATATCGATATAACGAGACTTTACTATATTTTATTTCATTATATTTTATATAAATATATATTTGATTCTTTCAGTAAAAAGCTGTGTGTATGGACATGGCATGAATTGTTAGAATTCTTAGTGGTCATTAAAATTAATTTGATACCCATTCAAAAGTCGAACAAATGCTGTGCACCCACAAATATTAGCCGTTCCGAGTCAGGATTCCCAAATAAATAAGTGAGAAGGATAACAATATTGACAGTGATGCATAATGTAATACAATGATGACTGAAGAATATAGCCATTATGTGGAAAACATGAAACTGTATATTTGCATACAGTACCAGCATTATCTAGCCGAAACCTCCTTGCCCTCCTCCCTCCACTTCTGCATGAAATAACGATATTAACCTTAGCACCACAGTTGTCACTTTTGCAACTCATCAAATAGAGCGAAATAGCTTAGTTGGCAATATGCAAGGCGGAAGTTGTAGCTCTTGCTCGCGACCTTACTTGTACAACGATTACACATAAAATCTAAGCATTTCGCCCCAAATCAAAGCAAAGCATCATTTATGATTTATTTTTACTTCATGAGCCAAGTCTGTATTCCAACAACCAAAATACAATGTCTAGGGGCAGAGTTACTGATGTTCAGTGAAGATGAGATTACATTTGCACACCTGCTGAAAGGATTTGAATTTACAGAACAAGAATCAACACGTCGAAGAAAGTTCAAGTTGGAAATATGAGAATATCAACTGACTCAAAATCACTGATACTGACCTTAAAACCTCCAATCCGATGGTCTCTTTTGAACTCTTTTCCATTCTTGTACCATTTCAGTCTGGGTGTTGGGTTGCCACTGGCCTGACAGCGGAACTTGACGGTCTTGCTGGCAGGGACAGCATGGAGCTTTTTCTCCATTTTTTCTGGATGAGCCCACTGTGGAGCCATTGCTAGGAAATTCAGAAACTCAGTTAAACAAGACACAATAAAAAGGTCATAATAACCATTGATTGTCTAAATAGATGAAAAGGTTTCTTCAGCCGTCATCTGTACTTCTTTGAAGGTGTCGGACGTTTCGCTTCTTATCCAAGAAACTTCGTCAGCAAACTAAAGTCTTACTGGTAGTTTAGGCCCTATATACTACATATATCCCTACTATCCAGAAATGGCGGTGTCGTACTCTGCTATGATGGGTCCCTGCTCTCAGTTTGGGGGGAGCAGAGGACTACTCCCTGCCACTCCACTGATTGTTCCTATTGTCCTGACTAACGACTGGCCTGAATGCCCCACTTCCACCGGTATGAACAATCAGTGAAGTGGCAGGGAGTAGTCCTCTGCTCCCTGCCGGGCAGGGCAGACAACTCTGAAAACTTGCCTGCCCGGCCATAAAGTGGCCTGCCCTATTTTTCACAACTTAAAACACAATAAGACATCTAATCGCAAAAAAAACCATTGTTGCGAAGTATAAAGGACTTATTAAAATTAAGGAAGTACCTACCACAGATGCACCCTCGCCTAATTTATGGTAAATAACCCTTGCTGAGGACTTTGCTCAAGGTGTCGTTTGTCATCATCAATTCAACACAAACGTTTGAATTGCTGACTGCTCAAACCTACGTGGACTCCTCTTTCCAAGAGGCTTTAAAAACTCTCAAGTACACTTTTTAGTCAGGGTGTAGTCCGAAGCAGGCTTCTGATTGGCTGCCGGTGCCGAGTATGCAAATGACCGTTCGTTTGGCAATTTGCATACTCTGCAGCGGCAGCCAATCAGAAGCCTGTTTCGTGCTTCGGACTACACCCTGACTGAAAAGTGTACTTGAGAGTTTTGAAATCCGCTTAGAAAGAGGAGTCCACTTGGCTTGTAGCGTTTTGTTTGTAGCTTTTGCGTCATTGAATAAAACATGTTTGATTTGGAAAAAAACAACAACATTTTTTTTATCTTGAAGAAGTTGTCAGCCACCTGGGCTGAGACGTTTTGAAAGTTGTATGCCCGACGTAAAAGTTGTACGCCCCGGGCCACCGGGCAGACGCTATTTCAAACACTGATACATACACATGCACATATACTTTGTTCACTCAACCCTTAAGAAATTAATAATGGTCAGGCTTCATATTTATAAACACAACAAGCTAATTTAGAAGCACTAATAAGGCAGAAGGGATTCAGCCAACTCACGGAGTAGTTTTTGACTGCCTAATAATTTAGCTTCCTCAGAGGAAGATTCTTCATCCTCATCATCGTCCTCAGATGAGGCCAGGGTGTCAACTGATAAAAAAAGAAGTCTCTTTTTAGGCATTTTATTTATTGTCTTATAATTATGTGTCTCTTACTGGTTCCTGTTTCATTAATATACCTGTGACGTTGAAAAAGACACTGTGGTTGCCAAAGGTCATGCATGCGTACAGTCCAGAATCTGCCAGCTCCACTGTCTCAATCTCCAGCTGCCCATTGCGTATGCGCGTGTGTTCTCCATCCACTACAACGACATGGTCTTTGGTCCAGTTGACAGCATGAAGGGGGTCCTTTGTGAAGCAACTTAGGTCCAGCCGATCCCCAAGATAAAGGGTGAAAAGCTCTGCTTGTGTTTCCAAGGCAACTAAATGGAATAAAGGGAAATTGTTATAGATGTAGCAGTTTAGATAATATTGTCATTTGAAAATTTACACAATGAACACAAAAGAAATAACCAGGAGCATCAAAGTAAACTGCTTCAAATCCACAGAACATAAATCACAGGCAGAATAAATATCAACAATTGGTGCCTTTCTGGAATAGTCAGACGGCACACAAAAACGAGGCTGTCTGTTTGAAAACTGTACTTTAATCATACAGCAATGACCAAGACACACTCGAAAAGACCTTCCTTGATTTCCGTCTGGCACAAAGCCCAAAGTGCCTCTTCCCCAAATGAAATTTCCTCCTAAACGTGGCCCAATCAGCAAATAGGCAAGGAGCCACCGGGGAAAGAGGTGAAATTCAATTACAGGAATGAAGAGCGAGGAAACGTCGGACACCTGAACCCCCCTGTTCTAAATCATGACATAGCCCAAGAGGTAGGAAGTAACTGAATTATGTTGACACATAGTCACAATGGTGTTGTCTTCGTGTTTAGAAACATAGGAGGCATCACTGGCCAATTTTCTAAAATATTGTTTCTCAGAGATAACGCGTTTCAAATGCTGTATGTACAGTATTTCTCCTAGCTTTTGCCAAATGTGTCACTTGCAACATTTTAGAAACAAACCAAATACTAGTAGCTCAAAAAGTATAACAATTAAAACCTCCCACCATCACAACAAAGCCCTCCTCATGACAACAGTAGCCAGCAAGCCTGAGTTAGCATGTGCACATGACCGCGCAAGTGAGGGCCTGCAGTGGCAAGTTCTATTACCAGTTGCTATGGTGACCTAACTAGGGCCTAGTAAAGGTATTTCCTGGATCGCATATGTCTGACAGGCCCTTAATCCCAGCAGCAAAAGGGGCCAGGGGGTATGATCAACTTTCTCCTCAGAAACACAACCTAAGAAGAAATGACATTTATAGTGATCCAACCTGAATGCAATCCTAAGCGCAAGAAAACTCTTTTGCTCGGTGTGAGGGCCATTCAATGTTTCTGTTCCTGCCCGCTAAAACGGAGATGCCACTGATAAGTGTGTCAACATGCCATCTATTAATCTGGCTACAGACATAAAACGGCTAGAAAAGTTGTAAAAACAAAAAAGAAAAAAAACGTAGGGAAAAAATGTTTGTCCAGAACAATTGTGCTTGGGAAACCACTGTATTCATAGTGTGACGCAAAGTATGAAAAAAAGGTAGTGAGCTAAAAAAAAAAGGTTGGATGGAAATTTCATGATAGATGCTCAACACGATTTGTTTTAAACTCTTCACCTGAAACCATGTCAGAACCCTCTTGAATATTTCTTCTGAATACGAGCGGGGTTGATCTCTGTGAAACTTCCTGCCGCTATGATTGGATTACACAGGATTAAAGATTTTTGCGCCCTTCTGGACTGTTCCTCCAACTATTTGGTAAGACAATGATTGACATAATTTAAAATCAGCCTAATAACATAAATCCTTCAAGGAATTTGTGTGAAGAGGTAAGCATGCTGACAGGGTTTACAGCAAGAGCTACAAAAAAAGTTCACTGGTGTGAAAGACAGAGTTGGCGCCAGTCGTTGGAACACAATTTGACTACGCGATAGGAAGCAATATGCTGCATGAATGACTTCTGGGATTTCCTGTTCCCACTGAAGTGACGGCTAAATGCAGCAAAATCCGCTGGCCGGTCATGGCTCCATAGTAGTACTTTGTCAAGCAACCACAAGAAACTATAAAGGTGGGCAATCTGTAAAAGGGACACAACGACTATGGCAAGCAGGAAGCACATGAATAGCACAACAACCATTAGCAATTCCCCCCAAATTCACCAAAAACTGTTTCTCCTGAAAGCACTCCAGTCGAGGAGCCTTTCAACTGCTAAATGAGCTCATGCCAATTAGCATGGATTAACAGCTGGGAGCGACAAGGTTTTCGGTGTGAGGCAAATTTTAACTTCAAGCTCTGCCAGTATAATACACAGGCGCTAAATAATATTTAGCTGGACACCATAACTGTTCACTTTTATCAGAATTAGAATAATCTTTTATCAGAATCAGAATCATCTTTTCATGTTCTTGGGAGCCATGTTGAGAAGCATTTACGAGAAAAGAAAAAGCAAAAGAGAGTTAAGTGTCTGAAATATCGAATGCATAAAATGAGAGACGTTATGGCTGTGTGAGTGATAAGCACAAATGAGCATTGCGTATGGATGCTCAGACTGTTGTGATCCGAGATGTATTTCAAGAACCGTAGTAAAATTTGCCTGCAAATGTTGTCTTCTCCAGGTGTAGTCTCATCCTGAACCAGACAACGACTGTCGTTGCACTATTGATTGAGGATGTAGGAGTTGGGGATCTCCTCCATAGGTAGTAGGATAATTATCAGGTTAAACGAAACACTTAAAGTAAAGATTGTACTTTCTAACACTTCTGTAAAAATTGAACAACCAAAGCACATTTCTTTATCTATCAGCTGTAATTATTTAACATGGGTACAAGTTGCCTCTGGGGGCAGGAAATTGATGTTTTTAATTTGAGCAGGGAAAATCCTTTTCTCATGTTAGTGACACACAACATGAAGCCCAAACACTAAGAAAAGATACATGCATACGATAAACAGGAATTTCCATACAACTATTTGTCTCCCCACTCGAGACAAAAGGAACGAAACCAAATGCCACTGCTGAGATTGTTTGTCGACAGCTGAAGCCATCCGTCACCCAGTAGGAAAGTGGGGAAAAGCGAAGCATTCCCAAGCTAAAGGGACTGGGGGTGCAGGAGGAAAAGCACAGAGGTGCATAGATAATACCTGGCCATTTGGTGAATAAGCACTGAGGAGCGTCTCTCACATGCCAATGTAAATAGTCATTTACACTCCTCAACACCTGGAAGATAATCTTTCACCACAAACCGTAATTGTAACGAAGGCCCGGAGTAGCAAAGCATTGTTCATTGATCTAAAATGGTGCTAGCTCGTGACCTTTGTGAGGGTAAACGGATTAGAAAATGGATGGAAGGATGGATGTCCAACAGTTGTCTTAAATGCAACAATTGCAAGTTTATTTTCAGGCCCAAGAGAGCTCCTCTTGCTTCATTAGTCTGATTATGGAGCTGAGACGATCAAATCCCTCCGATGATTCCCACTGCCGCCGATGAGTTGTCAACACCCAGCTATTTTGGTGATGTTGACGATCCAAAAGGAATATTAATATAGGTGCTGTTTCACCATCAAATGCAAGTAATTCAGTTGAAACAAAATGTGTGAAAGAAAGGCCTAGCATTACACTTGGCAGTTTAAAGACTAAATGTTGTCTTTTACTTGGATTTTGGATCCCACATTTTCCACTTCATCCTTTTCGATTACAGCAGTACAAGGTGTGTGCATCTCTTCAATAAAAGACGACAGTTGCCATGGGATATGATCCGAGGCTGGTTCGATTTTAAAGTGGAACGATTAAAATCAGTTCAACTGATTGGGATTACAATACAATTTGATATGGTATGGCTGAGTTAAACAGGAAATGGTGCAATTGAGTTTCTTGCTCATTTCACATACCCACGAATTAACTTGAATCTACCACAAATGAGAATTTCTACAAACAAAAAATGTAAAAGTCATTCATCTACAATAGCTGGTAACCAGAATACTCTCAAAAGGTACAGATTCCTTTGTTGGCCCATATGACCTATGTCCAAGAAATGTAGTTGAAATCAAGGTTATGCATTTTTTTCTCCTCAATCATGGGACATGGAGAAATCTTAAAACCATGAACACTATGACCACACTTTTTTATTCATCTGTGACTGAACTAGTTTATGCCTAGTCATTAAAACACTGAAAACAATCATGTCTTTCCTTTGCTACAGCTGAATATTTTTAGTGTTTGCAGTGTTTTCATCGAAAGGAAATATCATTGAGAGCCTTGTTTCATCATACAAAAGGCCATTATTGTGAAATTTTAAAATGACGAAACAACTTTGTTTTATTCATTGTCCTAAAAAAACAGACAAAAATATTATGGAAGAAGTCACAGAAAATGGAGGAGACTTGATACAAAAATCCATTCTCCACTGAATGTGGTAGTGTGTTTAATTGATTCCACTTCATACAAACCCGATTTTCTTATCAGTGGGCGAAAGGGGATAGTTTATCCCACAAACTTACCTTCATCGGGAATGGCAGGGCGGCACTGTGTTCTTAAAACCTGGGCAAAGAAGGCCAGAAACAGAAGTACATTTGGCCTCATCAGCATCCTGTTGAGGGACCTACAATTGTTTCCTTTTTTGCGACTGCAACTCCATTCAGAACTTTGGGGCATCAGCAGCAGGTCATTTGCAGATTTGAACTGTGAAAATAGGAGCACACATGTTGGAGACTGTCTTAAAACTCCAACGAAGCCCGTAGCTAAAGAGTATAAGTGGACACAGTATAAGTATAGGCATTTTTTGGTAAGTTCTTATGATTCGTAAACATTGATTATGAGAAATGCAAACAACCGGTTTCAGCACAGACTAGATATATTTTGCATAGTTTGATGGAAAAAAGACATTTTGTTTTTAAAACCTTTGACCAACCATCAACCTGAAGATTGTCATAGAAATTTCTCATGCTTTTTTTTCCCTTCATCCCGAAACCCTGTAAAACGGAGCACTGTGACAGACGAACACACACGCACACACATCACCTTGCATCGTCATCCTGTAGCTTCTGGCCTCAGAGATTTAACACTCGACCCTACTTCCCCTTGAGGATTCTGTTAAAGACCAACAAAAAAAACTACAATGTGTCATGTGACACCGTTGTAGAGAGACATCATTTCCACACTTCCAAGATCTATTATCTAACATTTGGTTTTGGTCCAAGACCATGTGCCTCAACAGCCATTTTCTTCCATCAGCCGAATGGACAGACTTGGCAAAGGATACACACATACACAATTCGCCTGGCAGTCCAACGACAGCAGAGGGCGGGAAACAATGTTTTTTTTTCTGTTAGAATTAATTGTTCTGGGAGTACATGAGTAAGGTAGGAGTAAAAAATCAAATGTCATATCATGAGTCAAAGTCATTGGTTTTATTTGTTTAATCAGAGCAATGTTGTGATGCAGCTGTGGCCTGTTTTAATTTTAATCAGCAGTGAGTTGTCTCAGAAAGACTCTCTGTTACCCCCCCCAAAACAAATCAATTTTCATTTTCTCAGAACACTTGATTATTGTAGAAGCTGAGTTGGGCCACATGTAACGAAAGGGTGATGAAGAAGCTTCGTCATTTCGGCTTTGTAAGAAGTGACTCACTCTTTGGGTTGTTTCCAAGAAAGTGTTTCAGCAGCAAGACTGCATGGTCCCCGTACCCTTGGCAGCACTGTGACCACTCAGCGGGAAGGAGGAAGTGGCTTGTCCAAAGTATGACACAAAGCTCTGTCATCCGCACTTCCCATGAGAGCGGGAGTCAAACTAAAGTGTGTTTTACTACGCACAGACGCAGCATGGGCTCTTCAACTTCAGCTGACCCGATTTTTTTCCAATTTATCATATCCTTGCCAAAAAAAGCAAACTACATTCAGCAAGAGTTTTTGGTTCAGATACATCTGTGTCTCTCTCGGTGTCTCTCTGTCGCCCTCCCTCCCCCTCTCCACCTCTCCCCTGCCAACCCCCCCTCTCTCGCTCTCACTGTCACTCTCTGTGATAAATGTTCAAATGGGTTTTTTATAATGAAAACAATTGTGGGGGTATGGTAACTCTCTCTCTGTCTCTCGCCCCCATCTCTTTCTCCCTCTCCCCCATCCCCCCTCTGTTCCGTTCTCTGCCTTTCCCACCAATCTGTCTTGCCCTCTCTCTCTCTCTCTCTCTCTCTCTCTCTCTCTCTCTCTCTCTCTCTCTCTCTCTCTCTCTCTCTCTCTCTCTCTCTCTCTCTCTCTCTCTCTCTCTCTCTCTCCCTGTAGATAGATAGATGTTTAGGTATTTTTATTTTTTCCGAAAATGTTCGTGTGGGGATTAAATAAATATGAAAACACTAATTAAAATCCAATGTAATGTTTCATTTTAACATTTATTCCGTCAGTTGTCTGATAGAATATCAGAGCATTTTACTACAAAAACAAAGTTACCATCCCTCACAGACTCACAATGAAGTTGTGTGGTTCATCACCAGCATTCCATGATATGACACTTAAATGTAAATACAATCAGTGTCAAACTGCTTGACACATTGCCATTTGGTTCACATGCACATGTGAAATGCCTTTCACAATGAGCCTTGTGCATAGGGTGTTTACATTTCCACTTGGGAAGGTGGAAATAAATACTACTTATAGCTATTAATTAATAGTGAGTCAGTGGAAAAGTGTACAGATGGTAGGATTGAACAATTTTAGGTTGCATTGTGCTTTTTTTGAACAGATTCAAAACAACTTTCTGTACAATACTTCCTCCGTGCAGAAGAAATTCTCGTCTCTACTTAGTATTTGAACGGTAAATGGGAACATTCAGCGATTTAAAAAGAAAACATCCAAAAATGGTGAAGTTAAATGGAAAAGAACTTTAAAGTACAAATCCCGAAATAAATATAACTGTTTAATTTATTTTTTCATTTGATATTGTTGAAGTAGCAAATTTAGCATTAATTCGGATACTGTCATGACATGAGGACATTGGAGAAAGGCTATAGACATGCACTGTCTCAGTGTTACAAGCTTTTTGGACAAGATGATGCACAAAGACGTGGTTAACAAGACAATGCTCCATGCGCAATCTGAAATATACAGTGAGACCTCAACTTACAAACACCTTATCTTAAAAACGTCAAATTTATGAAAATTAAACCTTATAATAAGCACTATTTTCATAATACACAACCACCACGGCTGGCGGAGTGATCTTCGGCGGAAGCACACGACCGAACAGCACCAGAGGTTAAGTTACCAACAGTCCTTATGGAAGGTGACTCTCCTTCCATAAGCCATCAACGACCATCAAAAAGGTAAATAAAACTTTATTTTACAGCACAGTTTATTTCTTTAATTACAGTCCTCATGTAATGCGCCTCTCTTTCCAAACAGCAATTCCCTTTGACCTTCGACCTCCAACGCCATTCCATCAAGCCATAAATGACCATCACAAATGTAAATAAAGTGACTTTATGATACAATGCAGTGTACTTCTTTCATTACAATACAATAGCACATTTATTATACATACAATAAGGTATGTTGTGTGTAGTTTTAAGACTTATTTAGTTAAAAAGTATATTTTATGGAAACCCGGGAACAGATTATTCCCATTTTAATGGCTTCCTATGGGAATTTTTTTTTTTTTGAGATACACACTTTTCGCCTTACACACTCTGTCTGGGAACCAATTAAATTCGTACGTTGAGGTCTCACTGTACCTTGAAGCAGACTTAGTGAAATTGTGCCTCATGGATGAGGATAAACTATCCAATTTCCGAGCCATTATGGGGATGCTCCCATTTCTTTATCTGCTCCTCGCCTCCTCCTCTGACTTCTTACAATGAGAAAAGTCAGAGCTTTCTTTTACAACAATGAAAGTAACAGCTAAAGTAAGTAGCAACCAGTTTCCTCATCTCCGCAGACCTTTCTCACTAACGCGATGAAGTGCAAGTGGTGTCTGGCTGCTTTTTTTGATTGTAGTTTTGGGGGATTTTTGAATTTAAAAATTGTTACATTCTATCAAACCTTGTTTGACAATAGCATTTTTAAAATATTGAATTAAAAAATGTGCACATGGACAGTTTTGATGATGGTGACGGTATGACCACCACCACCAACTTAACTTACTTTACATTGTTACAAAACATAGGAACATTTGTTAAAAAAAGCCTCCAGAAAGTTTGTGTTGTGACATTAGGAGTCAACAATCAGCATCATATCACATCACATAACTTCCACTGAACAAAACTTTACATTTCTATTATGGACAAAATCCATTAAAATCACTTAAACTAAGCCAATCCATCCATCCATTTTCCATACCGTTTATTCCTCATTAGGGTAGCAGGGGGTGCTGGAGCCAATCCCAGCCGTCTTCGGGCACTAGGCGGGGGACACCGTGAATTGGTTGCCAGCCAAGCGCAGGGCACACAAAGACAAACAACAGTCACTCTCACACCTCAGGACAATTTGGAGTGTTTAATCTGCCTGCCATGCATGTTTTTTGAATGTGGGAGGAAACCGGAGGACCCGGAGAAAACCCACGTGGGCCCGGGGAGAACATGCAAACTCAGACAATTCAATGAAGAAATAAATACTATAGATAAAACACAAATATAAAAAACCCTAACGAAAGAGTACTCTCTCACACACACAAAATTGAGAAGTTTCAATACTATTCCAAAATTGAATGTATACTCCATGTGTAAGTATTACCTGATGAGAAATTATTATTAAACAGCCACTTTTGCGTTTCTGCAGAACTTTATATAACATCACCCAGCCCTATATTTTATGAGAGGGAAAGCAATAATGGCTATTGACAAGCATAAATTGACAGCATGTAGTTATGGGTGACCAGTATCTGAGCTTTTCTGGTGTTCCGTGATAGTTCGGCATGGTGGACAAACAACTAAAGAACATTCAAAATGACAAAGTGTTGTTGTAAAAAAAGTTGCTTTAAAAACACAAGCATCAACTGAATTAATTGTTTGTTTTTTTAGGTACAGTATAGTATATTTTATATGCCGATATATGAATAACACTGCCTTCCAGCTATTTGCACATCTGTTGATTGTTCTAATCTCGGGTGATGAATTGATACTCTTTCTTTCTTTCCCGGAGATAAAAAAGACGTATCCAAATGGGAAAACAATATTTTTGCATTCAATGGGAATAGGACTTAATCAGTTGGATCTCAAATTGCAGCGGGAAAACAATGCGAGCCCCGCAACACGTCAACATATGATCAAAACGCTTTTGGGAAATAAGAAAAGGAGAAGCTCACCTTACTGGCACTTAGCCAGCGTTGGTCTAATAAGAACAGTCTGCAGCTGAGATTGTAGGGAGAAAAACCTCCTCCCAAAAAGGAAAATATCCAGTCAAAATGAGTGGGAGCTGCGACACTCGCTTTGGTCGTAACTGTGGAAGTTTAGCTAACAAACTCGCGCATATTTTCCCCAAAAAAAATGACCAGAGAAGAGTGCCAGATGACAGAGCAGTGGGAAAGCGGGAACAAATCTTCTGTGTGATGAAACGAATTTGAGTTGATCGTATACAAAGCGTTACACAGTCCGTTTTTTTCTCCGGGTGGATTCTTTTAAAACGCCCCTAACACAAACATGTTTGGCAAACTTCAGTGGTTCGGTCGTCCATTGACTACAGCGTCTTCGCTTGCGATGAATCGCAGTATTTTTCCAAAGATAAAAAAAAGTTCCTCGAGTCAGTTATTGTTTGGAATATTTTCTTGAGAGAAACTGCACACATTAAAAGAAGTGTGAAAGAAGTATTTCCAAGATCGGGAATGCGTGCAACTACAAACCTCCCCCTTAATTTCTGACTCGTCGATGGGCATCTTCGACGGCAATGACACAACCAAACAGTAACTTCCGGTCAGTGGTTTGCAAATAAAACGACGAAACTATCTCGCATGACGTTTGTTTGCTTAATTGATCGAATATTTAGACTATTATGAATAAAACAATACCCGGTTTTTGAAATAATCACGCAATATAGTGTAGCGCTGTCAAGAAAAAAATGTGTGTCAAGAATAAAATCAAGTATGTTGTTGGGAGAAGGACATAAACGTGTCACGATTTTTCAAGAAAACATATGGAGAGTAGTGAAAAGTTGCGGAATGTCTCCATGTAGAGCGGACGCTTTTTTGTTTTTGTGTTTTTGTGTCAATTTGGATGATCTTTAATTTGAAGTTACCGTTGCCGGCTCTTCGGGATATTTCAGATTTGACGCCGCTGAGTTGGAAGAAACCTGGCTCCCCCTGCCATGCCTTTCACCTCTGCGGCTCCCCACACTTTGCATTGTGGGGATTGACCCCAAAGCTCGGGCTTGTTTTCCCATTGCATTTCTGACTGTAAAGTTTTTATAGACTTAAGTAATTCTGAATTGCGTAAAAATATATCTGAAATAGACACTACTCTCAGTATAAGTAAATACAGTACATAAGTAACACAAATTTGCTGTCATGACACGATAATATTGGGAATTCATTCTGCAGAATCCCTGTAGTGTGGCAGTTGCATAGCAGTGACGTGCAGTCAGAGGAGGCAGGTGAGGCCGTGGCTCACCTGTCATCATGGAAATATCAAATGAAAAAATAAATTAAACAGTTACAGTGAGACCTTAACTTACGAACATAATTGGTTCCCAGAAAGAGTGTGTAAGGCAAAAAGTGTGTATCTCAAAACTTTTTTTCCCATAGGAAACCATTAAAATGGGAATAATCCGTTCCCGGGTTTCCATAAAATATATTTTTCAACTAAATAAGCCTTAAAACTACACACAACATACCTTATTCTATGTATAATAAATGTGCTATTGTATTGTAATGAAAGAAGTACACTGCATTGTATGATAAAGTCACTTTATTTACATTTGTGATGGTCATTGATGGCTTGATGGAATGTCGTTGGAGGTCGAAGGTCAAAGGGAATTGCTGTTTGGAAAGTGAGGCACATTACATGAGGACTGTAATTAAAGAAATAAACTGTGCTGTAAAATAACGTTTTATTTACCTTTTTGATGGTCGTTGATTGCTTATGGAAGGAGAGTCACCTTCCATAAGGACTGTTGGTAACTTAACCTCTGGTGTGGCTTCTCTTCTTTTTTCTTTGGAGACTCCTCATCATTTTTGCTGATTAAAAACCTCTTAATTGACACCTGTTGCTTTCTGACTCGTAAGGTCTTACGAAGCTGAGGCATCACATTATCGTTCATTATGTTGATGATTGTCATAGCCACAGTCTTTTCTGGATGGAACTGTTCGGTAAAAGCCTGCACATCATTCCACTTTGCCAACATTGCCTTTATGACCTCACTTGATGCTGCTGCCATCTCCACCTCGCCCTCAGATGTTCTCGAACCATCCGTTGCTGGCTTTAAAATCCTCAATAAGCGCAGAACTTCCAGGTTGGCGCATGGCGATATCGGCGTGATTTAGCCGTGTTTTCTCGCAATAGTTTTACTCACGCTGTCGCCAGATACCTGCTTTTCGTTAATCCAAATTAACATAAATTTTTCAACTTCTTTGATGGCCCGAGACCGTGGCTTTGAGATCACGGAAACACCTTTTGCAACAGACGCACCTTTGATGGCTTCTCTGTTCCGGAGAATGGTAGCGGTAGCAATGGTTGACTTAGCATAGCCGTGCTCGGCCACTAAATCACACAAACGCACACCTCATTCGTGTTTTTCAATTATCTCCTTCTTCTCAGCGACAATGATTTTATTTGTGTCTTCTTGGGCTGAACACGAGCCTGTGGTGTTTGTTTTTTTTTGGTCCCATCATAGTAAAATTATCAGCAAAAAGCTTCAAGTAGGCGATCGACGTGTGCATTCAATGAGAGGGGGTGTGGAAAGTAGCGCCAGCTGGAGCCCTGTTCGGTCGTGTGCTTTGGTGTTCTTCTGCCGAAGATTACACTGCCAGCCGTGGTGGGGCGGCACTCCGTGTGTATCCCGAAAAGTAGTGCTTAATCCAAGGTTTAATTTTCATAAATTTAACGTTTGTAAACCGAAAATTACGTAACCGAGGCCCCACTGTAATCGGTTTCGGTATTTTCAGAATGGAGGATTACATATGTGGAAAAACAGTGAAAAAAATAGAGAGACTTTTAAAACTGAAGTCAAAGTCAGCTTTATTGTCAAATATGCTAATATGCATGACATACAGCACAGATGAAATTAATCTCCTCTCGGACCCAGCATGCAAGGCACTAATAGTTGGCTAACGTGGCTAAAAAAGACATACAATTGACAACAGGCTATACATGTAATTTCTGAATGTAAAGTGAGGTAGTGTCATATGTAAAGTGAGGTAGTGACGTATGTAAAGGGAGGTAGTGACGTATGTAAAGTGAGGTAGTGACATATATAAAGTGACGTAATGTAGTAATGCAAAAACAACAGGAAGAAAGGGGTTGAAGTGGTTGAAGTGAGGTCTTGCAGAAAAAATGAGAAAGAACAAAAAATAGAGTTCAGGATGATAGTACAGCGTGTAGCATGTCCTCAGAGTTCGGTGAGTGTGGCAGTGGCAATGGGCAGGGTGGGCAGGACTGGGAGGGAGTTGAGTCTCCGGAATGCCTGGTGGCAGAAACTGTCCTTGAGCCTGGTGGTCTTGGCTCGGAGACTCCGCAGTCTCCTACCCGATGGCAGCTGGCTGAAGGAAGATAAGTAATGCTTCTTTCTACAAAGAAGGTATAGAGGCCTTTCTTCAGAAGGAGCGGCACATTGACTTCATTTACAAGTAAAGGTAACACGATAACCTTTTTTTAATTATTTTTTTATGCTACAGTTTATATAAAGAAAGCTGGCATGACATTTTAAACAAAACACATTAACTGTTGCCAATCAAATGGTGAATAAGCTACTCTGTAGAGTTCATATGTTTGTAAATCTGACTGTGATGACGTCAGTGCCTCACCAGCAAGGACCCTTGCCGCACGTCACAGTTGCATAGATATTTGTAGCACATTTTAAAAATTGAATATCAGTACTCCTGAAATCAGAAAGAATATTTTGTTAAAACCTAGTATTGTAACATCCATCCATCCACTTTCCATACCGCTTTTTCCTCATTAGGGTGGCGGGGGGTGCTGTAGCCTATCCCAGCCATCTTCAGGCACCAGGCGGGGGACACCTTAAATTGGTTGCCAGCCAATCGCAGGGCACACAGAGACAAACAACCACCTGCACTCACACATAGGGACAATTTGGAGTGTTCAATCAGCCTACCATGCATGTTTTTGGAATGTGGGAGGAAACCGGAGGACCCGGAGAAAACCCACGCGTGTCACATCCTAATTGGCGTCAGGTGCGTGCCCCTCCCCTCCCTGCTCTCCGGGCTCACTCACCTGATTCCAATCCCTTTGATTGTGCCTTCTGGCTACAAAAGCTACCCTGCACCCAGCAGTACGCAGGTTGGTTCCGCTCGTCTGTTCGGTTGCCTTACCTTCTGTTTTTGTCCTGCGTGTCTCAGTAAAGCTTTATTGAACTATACTGTCTCCATCGTGTATTTCGAATCCAAACCCTTCCTATTTTTCGTCCGTCGAGTTCTGTCGCCACTCCTCGAGCGGACGTGATATAGTACACCGGCCAACTATGGATCTCGCCGATGGAGACAAGTTCATATCCGCCTTAGCCCATCGAGCCAGCTGACGCAAGCGGTCGCGGAGATCCGCCACACTGTGTCCTCACTGGCTCAACGCCTAGAGGAGGTTGAGACACGCCTCGTTACCCGTACGGCGCCTTCCTCCTGCCCCGTGAGTAGTCGCGAGCTCTCCCTACCGCACCCCTCACGCTACGCAGGCGAACCCAGGCGCTGTGCTCAATTCCTGATGCAGTGCTTGTTGGTTTTTGAGCAACAACCCTCCGCCTTCGTTAGCGATGAGGCTAAGGTAGCTTTCATTACCAGCCTGCTCACGGGCCAGGCTGAGTCCTGGGTGTTGACCGTCCGGGAGTGCCAGCCCGAACTATCATTCTCCTACCCGGACTTTGTGGCCGAGCTTTGCCAAGTGTTCCACCACCCGGTCACAGAATGCGAGGCTGAGGGACTCCTCTATGACTGCGTGCAAGGAACGCGTTCGGCCACTGAGTATTCCATCGCCTTCCGCACCCTGGCTGCCCGCAGTGGCTACAACGATCGGGCGCTGAGAGGAGTGTTTCGTCGCGGACTGACCGCCGCTCTCAAAGACGAGTTGACCACCCGCGACACTGGCACCACCCTCTGCGAGATGATCAATGTAGTCATCTGCCTGGACCATCGTCTCCGGGAGAGGCAGCGGGAGCAAGGCACCCAGCGGTCCAGCGAACCCGGAAGCAAGCAACAGACGAACACACCCGGCGGCAATGAGCAGGCTCAACGCCAGGAGGGGTCCCCAGAGCCGATGCAGATGGGGAGCGGGAGCGATCGTGCCAACCCCGGGGGTCGTCGCACTCAAGGGCCCCTGCCAAAGACCTCCAGCACCTGTAAGTCCCCATCTAAACGGCGACTGCGGCGGCCGTCGGAGGCGTCGAGGACGGCGCCCGTCACGCGATTCGAGTTGGATGGCGAATTAATTGGCCCGTCCAACTCCCAAGCTATATGGGCGTTAGTGGATTCGGGGGCGGACGGGTGCTTTATCGACCCCCAACTGCGAGTGACATTGGGTTACGGCATCGAGGAACTTAAAATCGGCAAGGAGATTTTCGACCTTGATGGCCGACTTTTAGCCAGAGTCACACGAATCACCGCACCACTCAAACTCCGGCGGTCGCGCATCCCTGTCGAACACCGCCGGTTTTTGCTAATGCCCTCCTGAAACGTGCCACTTGTGCTGGGCCTCCCCTGGCTCGGCACCCATGACCCTTCCATATTGTGGGAGGGCCACACCATACAGGGTTGGAGCCCCTACTGCTATGCTAACTGTCTGCGGTCGGCTACGGCAGGACGAGACCCCTCCTGTGGCGGCTCGCCCAAAGAGATCTGTCTCGAGGGCGTGCCGCGTTGTTATCACGATCTGCGGGAGGGCAAAGACAACGCGCAATCCTTGCCAGCCCACCGACCGTATGACTGCACCATAGTACTGCAGCCAGGGGCTCCACTGCCGGACTCCCGACTTTACCACATTTCTCACCCGGAACAAGAAGCCCTGCACACATACATTGACTTTACCTCGCGGCGGGACTCATCCGACCTTTGCGTTCTCCGCTCGGCGCGGGGTTCTTCTTTATTGAAAAGAAAGATAAGTCCCTGCGTTCGTGTGTTGATTACCGGGGTCGGAACGACATCACCATCCGCAACAAATACCCTCTCCCCCTCATGGATTCGGCCTTCGCGCCCCTCCAATCGGCCACCATATTCACCAAGCTGGATTTGCGTAGCGCCTACCATCTGGTTCGCATCAGAGAGGGGGACGAGTGGAAGACTGCATTCCAAACGCCCTTGGGGCATTTTGAATACCTGGTGATGCCGTTCGGACTCACCAACGCTCCTGCCGTATTTCAAATCCTCATCGGTGATGTGCTCAGGGACTTCCTCAACGTATTTGTCTTTGTGTATTTGGACGACATCCTGATCTTCCCTAAATCCGCAGAAGAACACGGCAGCATGTCCGACGTGTCCTGGCGCGGCTCCTGCAAAACCGGCTCTACGTGAAGACAGAGAAGTGCGAGTTCCACGTCCGCTCTCTGTCTTTTCTGGGGGTCGTCAGGGGCAACTTCGGGCCGATCCCGCCAAGACCAAAGCGGTGGTAGAGTGGCCAACCCCCAAGACGCGCAAACAACTCCAGCAATTTTTGGGGTTTGCCAACTTCTACTGCTGCTTCATCCACGGTTATAGTCAGAAGGCACTTCCCCTAACCAATCTCACTTCCACCAAGGTTCCCTTTAGGTGGACACCCGACGCTGCGGGGGCGTTTAACCGCCTCTGACGCGTCTTCACTAACCCCCCTGTATTACGCCACCCCGACCCGGACTACGCATTCGCGGTAGAGATGGATTCATCTGAGTCCGGGGTGGGGCCGGTATTATCCCAGCGCTCCCCGACTGAGCAGAAGCTCCACCCGTGCGCCTTCTTCTCCCGCCGTCTCAGGCCTGCGAAAGCCAACTACGACGTGGGAAACCGGGAACTGCTGGCGGTAATCCTGGCGTTGCAGGAGTGGAGACACTGGCTCGAAGGGGCCAAACACCCCTTCACCGATCATAAGAACCTGGCCGCCATTCAGTCCGCCAAGAGATTTAATTCGCGGCAGGCCCGGTGGGCACTGTTCCTGACCCGCTTCAACTTCACTCTCACCTACTGCCCAGGTTCGCAGAACACCAAGCCGGACGCCCTATCTCGCATTCACGAGCCGGCGAGAAGGAGGTCATCGCTAACATCCTGCCGGCGCAACACATCCTGGGTGGCCTTAGGTGGGAGGTGGAGAAGAAAGTTCAGGAGGCCCAGGGTGGTAACCCGGTTCCCAAGGGTTGCCCAGTGGATCGCCTATTTGTCCCCCCCGCACTATGCGCTGAGGTCCTGCACTGGGGACACGGGTCCAGGGTTGCTTGTCCGCCTGTGCCCGTGGGAAGGTCTCCTATCAACCCCCGGCGAGACTTCTCCAGCCTCTACCAGTCCCCTCCAGACCCTGGTCCCATATCTCCCTGGACTTGGTCACGGGCCTCGACCGTCCGTGGCAAGACGGTCGTCTTCACTGTGGTGGACCGGTTCTCCAAGTCAGCCCACTTCATTCCGTTAACCAGGTTGCCGTCCGCCATCGAGACGTCCCAGCTCCTGGTTAACCACGTCGTGCGTCTCCACGGGATTCCGGCGGACATCGTGTCGGACCGGGGACCGCAGTTCGTGTCCAAGGATTGGAAACGTTTCTGTCGGTCCATAGGGGCATCGGCGAGCTTGTCGTCTGGCTACCACCCTCAGTCCAACGGCCAGACGGAGCGCAAGAACCAGAATCTGGAAGCGGCTCTACGGTGCGTGTGCCTCCATCGTCCAGCATCGGTTAGGCTCCGGCTGCCACCCACGATGAAGATCCACCCGGTCTTCCACGTATCCCTCCTCAAGCCAGTGGAAACCAGCCCCCTAGCTCCGGCATCCACCAAGATTTTTGTTTGTGTCTTTGTAGATCTGGAGAAAGCATATGACAAGGTGCCCGGAGAAGAACTGTGGCATTGCATGAGGAAGTCTGGGGTGACAGAAAAGTATGTCAGAGTGGTGCAGGACATGTATCATGACTGTAAGACAGTTGTGAGGTGTGCTGTCGGTGTGACTGAGGAATTCAAGGTGGAGTTGGGACTCCACCAGGGGTCAGCTCTGAGCCGCTTCTCATTTGCTATGGTGATGGACAGGCTGACAGACGATGTTAGACAAGAATCTCCTTGGACCATAATGTTTGCAGAAGACATTGTGATCTGTAGCGAGAACAGGGAACATGTGGCGGAGAAACTAGAGATGTGGAGATAAGCCCTGGAAAGGAGAGGAATGAAGATCAGTCGCAGCAAGACAGAATATATCTGTGTGTGAATGAGAGGGCTCCAAGTGCAAGAGAAGGTGGAGGATTTTAAGTACTTGGAGTCAACTGTCCAGAGCAATGGAGAGTGTGGAAAAGAGATGAAAAAGCGGGTCCCGGCAGGCTGGAGCGACTGGAGAAAAACGTCAGGTGTAATGTGTGATACAAGGGTTTCATCCAGGATGAAAGGAAAAGTGTATAAAACAGTGATGAGAGCAGCCATGATGTTTGGACTGGAGACAGTGCCACTGAAGAAAAGACAGGAAGCAGAGCTGGAGGGAGCAGAGCTGAAGATGTTGGGATTTTCTTTGGGAGTGACCAGGTTGGATAGGATCAGGAATGAGTACATTAGAGGAACAACTCATATTAGAGGCTTTGGAGAGAAAGACAGAGAGGCCAGACTGAGATGGTTTGGTCATGTCCAGAGGAGAGAGACCGACTATATCGGGAGAAGGATGCTGAGCCTTGAACTGCCAGGCAGGAGACCGAGAGGAAGACAGAAGAGGAGGTTTATGGATGTGGTCAAAGAGGACATGAAGGTAGCTGGTGTGAGAGAAGAGGATGCACAAAACCGGGATAGATGGAGGACATTGATTCGCTGTGGCGACCCCTGAAGGGAAAAGCCGAAAGGAAAAGAAGAAAAGGAAGAAGATGTTATGCTTTCTCCTTCATGAATATGGGGAAGAAAGCGGATAAGAATATATGCACAATAATTTTTTTCTTGCCTCGAAGGGGATCAACAAACATCAAATCAAACGTTTGATCCTAGAATCAGCCTTTGAGGGTAATGAGTGCAAGCAGATGCTGAAATGAATCTTCACTGAATATTCTGAGGATTGGTGTGAATGTTTCCGAGTAATGTGTTTCGCCTGCACAAGTTCACAGCAACTTCCTGTTCAAAGCAGCAATGAAATGAGCTTTCTTGGGCTGGCAAACAGATCTCATGCTTTGGCATCATTTCAAACACTATCACAAGTTTGGATGACATCTCGTAAGTCTGATCAAAACAAATTTTGACTGGTGCCTTTCTAAGTCTTTGACTTTATGTCACATATTACATATGATTGATTGCTATAAAGCACATGAAGTCCCGCCCGGTGCTCTAATTAATAAACAATGGAACAGATGTAAATTTTAACATGTCGCAGCTTTTCATCATGTGCACAACATTCATCCTGTCTGATCTCAAGAACATCCATAGATTGTGGTAAATTGTTTGGGTTACACTACAGATATTGCATATATATATATATATATATATATATATATATATGATATATATATATATATATATGACATATATATATATATATATATATATATATATATATATATATATATATATATATATATATATATATATATATATATATATATTATAAAGAATGTCATTCACCCCGTGCTGTTTTTGATTTTGGGACTCATAAAACAAGGTATGATACCACTGGATACCTTCTTGCAGACCTTTTGAAAGTATAATTTAATTATCTATCATCCAGTATGTGTAAAATGTGTAAATGATGTGTTTTGGCACAAATGTCTTGCTCTGACATCACCATCATTTTATCAATAAGTCATATAAACTTCCAATAAAATATTGCAGCATATTTTTTCCACTGGATTATATTTTGTTTTGGTGAAGAACCAATCTAAAACTTACATCGGTATGGAAGAAGACTAAAATGATAGTTGTTTTGTCTACATTTGTGACTGCTCAAAGGCATTCTGTCTCTGTCCTATTCAACAATTTCCATAATCTGTGCAATCCATTTTATTTTCAGACCCATAGTTACATTAATTGATGAAAAAAAGACATTAAAAGAATATATATATATTAAAATTCTAGGAATTGAATGTTTGGTGTCTGAAAAGACATAATGTATAGGGGAGTGAATAAATTGTAAACATATACATTTTATGTAAATTTCTCCACTGTGAGACTAATAAAGGCATATCCAATCCAATCCAATCCAATCCAATCCAATCCAAACAGTGCAGTTAATAATAATAATAATAATACATTTTATTTCAAGCGCCTTTCAAAACACCCAAGGACACTTTACAATAAAAACAATAGAACACAGCACATAACAATAAAACCATAAGTAAAATGATAAATAATAAAATAGCAGAGAGAATTAGACATTGAAAGCAATTTTAAACAAATGGGTTTTGAGATGAGCCTTGAAAATAGGGAGGGAGTCAATATTACGGATGTTGGGTGGGAGTGAATTCCAGAGTTTGGGAGCAGAGCGGCTGAAAGCTCTGCATCCCATCGTGGTGAGACCACATTGCAATGCGAGCTAACAAACCAGACACAAGAAGCATGTTCATAGATGTAATGAAAGAGAGAGGGAGTGAAAATGGTGCACTTTCGTGCAAACACGTTTTTGAAATGAAATTTTGAAAGTCTCATTATATCGATATTCAAGGGAGTCCGAAAAAATATCGATATATCCGATCCTGCGCCGAACTGCATTAAACAAAAGCCGCCAAAAGAGGGCAGCCAAGCGCCATATAAGAAACGGAGCTGGCCATTAGCTCCCTTTTTTTGGGTGAGAGATGTTCCCCCAATGTTGCCTCAAAATGGCACATATAATTCTTTAATGATTGTAAACATGTATGCTTTAATCTTCAGAACTACAGTGTATTTGAAACATATTCATAACTGGATGTGTAACAAGAAAGCATATTATCCGAATCTGAAGCCATTGTTTGGATTCACAAGCAATGCAAGACGTCTTGGCGTGAAGTCATTTTTATTTGCATTTGAATAAAAAGTGACATCGACTGTCCTTTAATACACAGTATGGAATGTTAATGATTTTCAAAATCATCACCCTTCAGCAGACAAAACAAGAAACATTGTTGCAAAAAACGATTGCATTCATATACAGTACAGTGGGCATGTACATAACACAACAGGGAAACTGCAACGCTTACATCTTACTGTATTATGTATACAATTTAAAAAAGTTATCAATCTTCTTCTGCTTCCCATTTTTACCTTTTAACACAAACACTTCAATCTCGTCTGCTACACACGAGCTAGCGTCTGAAAATGAAAATGGCTCTGCTACACGGGTGCTGGGCACGTAACCAAGTCACCTGACCAAGTCGACCAATGGCGCGACTGATGGCGTGACACGTAAAAGACACGTGACCAAGTTGACCAATGGCGCGACCGATGGCGTGTCACGTGACAAAGTCACATGGCCAAGTCGACCAATAGCGCGACCGATGGCGGCTCATGTGACCAAGTCGACCAATGGCGCGACCGATGGCGGCTCACGTAACAAGACACGTGACCAAGTTGACCAATGGCGCGACGGATATATCGATATAAACAACAAAAATGGCCGTCGGGGGATGAAAAGGAGCACCGTAATAACCGGATTATCGTAATAACCGGGTATCGTACTAAACGGTATTAATTATACATAAAAAGACTAGAAATGTGCAAGGGAAATGAAAATAGTATCGTAATAAGCGGTACTATCGATATAACCGATATCGATATAACGAGACTTTACTGTATAAGAACGAAATGGTTCTTTGTGGGTGTGAGACATTGTAAAAAGACAAGATGACACGTGGTTAAAAAATAAAAAGTTTGGAAATGTATGTTTAGTTTAGTTTTTTTTATAAAAATCAGTCACAAGAGGCTTCTGATATTCAATTTGAAATGTGGAAAATTATGTCACATTCATTTCACAGAAGGAGACAAGGAAAGGAGCTGCGTACATAAGTGTTGACACACTGGCTTTGGCAATTGAAATTCGGTCAAAAACCTGTTTGGTGCTTTTACTTTTCAAAGGGTTGTACATTTTACTACATTGCCAATGAATAGTAACCGCATGGACAGTCATATGGTATCTTTGAAGTCTAGTGAATTTACGTCTAGTGAATTTATGCTTTCCCAACAAAAGCTTTCCATTTCAGGATGAGTTGGAGCACTTCTCTGGCACCTCTCAGTCCTTTTCTGTTTCCTAAAATACTGTTAAAAGCCAAGAATACTTTATGCAAAAATAATCCAAAGGCAAACACAGAACACCCTGAAAGTCAGCGAAAGAGAATCATGCAACAGGTCGTGTAAACAATATCTGTCATCAGGATGCTTTGCATCGTCATTTTCCTAGCGGCTTCCTCATCGCCCCAAAAGGATGCCTCATTGTCCGCCTTTGTGTTTGCATTGCATTGTTAATGGGCAAGTACAAATGTCCTCCTTTTATGCACAGTGCCCTCACCCCGGTCTTCCAATCCTTTGCTTGAGCTCAATCCTCATCCATCCATCAGCAGTGGCCCGGTCCTACGCAACTTGAAGGCTCACCACCCCCAGCTTGATTTTTGACACAACGCTGTTGTGGTTTTCCGGGCCTTTATGCTGCCTGTTGTTTGAGGCAGATTGAAGACCCTTTGTTTGCGTCCGCCCCTGTCCTGAGTGGCCGGGAGGAACCAGTTGGTCTGCAAATGGAGAGACAGGAATGCACATATGAATGGCCCAGTGTCTGTCGGGCACCTGCTGATATGGGGACGACATGCTTGTATATTCTTCTTCTTCATCAACATAACCAACGTGTTCAATTACACGCAATATGCAACATCTAATGCTCTTTGGTTGTTCACCCTCATCACAGTACTGACTTTTCTTAGTCATTTGTAGTTGTGTCGTTGCGGCTCCAGATGTACAGACTGGTACATAAATTAAGGGGCATTGACAAAATCCAAACGTTTTGGCACCAAACAGCGCTATAGTGGATTTGAAATGAAATTAAAGTTGTTGTCTGCAGGTATTTACAGACAAACCACATACATGGGGGATAATAGGAATTACAACAGTTTGTATGCATTCCTTCCCACTTTTACGAGTGCAAAAGTAAAGGGACATATTAACAATCATAAGTCACACTTCAATAATTTATGCTTGTTTGCAAATCCTTTGCATTCACTCAAATCTGGGAAAGGGAATTCCGGTACTTCGAGAGCCATATCCTGTCTGTTTTAGATCGCTCCTTTGTCCAACACACCTGATTAAATCGTTCATGATCGTTTCCAGTATGTATTGGTTATGTATTGGGCTTGTTGGTGAGCTGCTCATATGAATCTAGAGTTTTGGAGTAGAGTGGGATCAAAAGTAAGCAGGATATGGCTTTTATGAAACCAGAGTTCTATATGCCTGAGTTATAGTCGAAAGTCTGGAGGACAGAGCCATCACAAGATGCTGGATTTTATCCCTGGTGAAGCTTTGCCAATGTCTTTGGCTTCTGCTTTTACTCTTGGAATTTTCCTTTCAGTTTTGTCTTGAGCAAGTAAAATGCATGCTCAATCCAATTCAAGTCAGTTGATTGACTTGGCCATTGCACAGCGTTCCACTTGTTTGCCTTAAAGAAGTATTCTTGAGGTCATTGTCCATCTTCATTGTGAAGCGCTTTCCAAAGAGTTCTGTAGCATTTGACTGAATATTAGCAAATAATCCTCTTCAGGATAAGAAGCGTTGTGAAATGGTTATGATAATATGGGCTAATGATGACTATGTCAGACATTATTTTTGCAGCACTTAATTTAAATGAACTGCAACTGTAGCTCTGTCATGGTTTGCGAGGTGGTGATGGCGGGTGCGGATCCCAAGAAGCAGGCAGGAGTGAGTAGGAGGTTGTTTGACAAATTGTATTAAATTAAAGGTCAGCAGGAACAAAATGTGAAACATCAAAATTATCTGAATGGAAAAAATACAAAGTAGCAAAAGTAAAAGGCTCTGGACTGGTCTCGTTCCCCCGGTGCCGGGCAGTTCACGCCCACGTTGGCGTCCGGCCGAGACCTGGTCCCATACGGCCGTACGGGGTGCCATTCTGCGCCTGGCAGTTCGACGTCCACGTTGAGCCATGCGCCGTCGCGTGAACGTGCGAGAGGGATCGCACTCACGCCCACGACGATCCGTGCCGCGTCTTCGTCCACCCCAGGCCGAGTCCCGTTCCCATCAGGCCGCCGCCCGTCGTATGTTGGAGAGGCAGCGGTTGCCCTCTCCACCGACCGTTCCCTGGCGAGTGGACCTTTTGGGAGACTGTTGGGACTTCTGGAAGCAGCCCCTTGAAGGGGGGGGGGTACTGTCATGATCTGGTTGGCGAACAACGGGGGGCGCTGTCGGCCCCGCCTGCACCTGCACACGTGCTGGTCGTCCCGATCAGATTGGTGACCAACGAGTAGTGACGTCAGCCCTGCCGACAGCCTCGCAGGTGCTGGTCGTTATAATCACTGACACTTAAAAGGACACCCGGCACGACCATCCGGTGTCGGTTCATTGTTTGCTGCTTGTTTGCGGCATGCTGTGCATGTGTTTGTTTAACCTTGGCGGACTTTTACTTTTGGTCTTCTTTTGCTACTTTGTATTTTTTCCATTCAGATGATTTTGATGTTTTACATTTTGTTCCTGCTGACTTTATTTTAATACAATTTGTCAAACAACCTCCTGCTCCCTCCTGCCTGCTTTTTGGGATCCGCACCCGCCATCACCACCTCGCAAACCGTGACAAGCTCACTCATCTGGATGCATAGTCCCACCGACACACTACCCCCCCCCCATATCACTCTATAATAAAAAGGTGGTTGTGGGGTAGGAGGCGAGTATTGAGTTCAAGAGTAAAGTTGTACTTTTATGTATCATGTATGGTATTCTGTAATTGGTGTTTTCCGTACAACGAAAGGGCCCTTGAAGATGAATGCTGCAATGAAGTTATTAATGAAAGCTGTGAGATACATCAGTCTGCGTGGGGGTTTGTGTCACAGTAAAGTCTCGTTATATCGATATTCTCGGGAGTCGGAAAAAATATCGATATAACCGGACTATAGATATATCCGATCCTGCGGCATGTAAATTTTCTCCTTGTGCGTTCATAGAAATAGTATCGTAATAAGCAGTACTACCGATATAACCGATATCGATATAACGAGACTTTACTGTATTTCAGAAAGCCGGCAAATGGCCCAGTCTCATGCAACAAGCTCATCATAATCTCCCCAACTGTGTACATGGAGCACCTCAAACCTAAAGTTGTATGATGGATTTGGAAAAGAAAGATTTGTAAAACCAAATTTGAATACAAAGGCAAAGTAGCACATTGTAAGTAAAAACGTTTGGCAAGTTCCTGAGATTTAGAAAGCAATTTCTAACAGCCGCCTGCTGCGTGTAATGGGATGTAGATATATGATCCCAAAAGCCTCATTACTGTCCTGTGACTCATATGGTATAGTTTATGACTTGTTTGTCTGGCCGTGCTTTTGAGCAGATTACATCTCCATAATCAATCAAAACAAACCATCCACCCAAAAGAAGTAATCAGCCTGATGTAAAAAGTAAAAAGAAAAATAAGCTCCCCTCTCAGCACATACCCACAACAAAACTACCGGAACATTGATTGCAAACGTGTCCCTCAAGAAACATGTTTGTGCTGATTTTTTTTTTTTAAATATTAGTGTGGTTACATTTTGTTGTCAATCTCCTGGTTGCCATTTTCGATCACATGATGATGATCTATAAACAGTTTCTGGATTGATGACTCCTATCACCTGCTGAGCTAGCGAGTTGAAGACGTGTGCAACACTTCAAACAGGAGCTAACAAATGACTTTCAAGCGGATCCAAATTGAATTATGCTTCATCTCTCAGAAGGAGCGCTGACAGATTTGATTACATCCATACAGCCCAGCACCCAGACGCTCACTTCTACTTCTCTAATGCAGATGCGACAACATGCATGGGACTGAACTTGATGCCAGTTTCAGATGCTGAACCCTTATTGTGTGCCCATCTGCCAGCTTTTAACTTGATTACTTAAGGCGAGCACTGCCTGGGCAGCTGGGAGGCTTGAGACTGACATATGTTCAGCACTAAGCGGAGAAGCCCTGTATCAGAGAAAATAAGAAAAATGCCATGCACGGTGGCATTGTACTGAGGCTTCGTAAGTAGCCAAAAGAATCTTCAACTCTAAACTGTTAAAACCTAGAATCACAGTCATTTGCTACCTCATCCTGTTTTATAAAAAAAGAGACAAGTTCATATCCACCCAAGAATTACAAACAGACCACCATCTATTTTTGATGAAAATAACATCTATTCCTGCTTAGAGTTGTGCTCATTATGGTGGAAGTGGGTTCCCGGGCCAGGAAGTTTTCATTGCTTTCCAAATAAATCTCACTAAACAGAGCTGTAATCCAAATTCCCCATCTTGTGGAGTCCTCGCTCAGCTCCACATACCATGAAAGCTCTGAAAGTGCCAAAGGCATAAAAATCACACCTTTTCATTCTCGACGTTCGAAAGAGTGACATGACAAAAGAGGAGGCTGCATTAGAAGCAGGCAATTGAAAGTAATGTGCGTGAAAGCATAATGTTGGACAGTTTAAACAAAACATATTTTATTTTTTGTTTTTTAACATGCAGTATTTCCACTGATGGGGGCATTACCTCCACTACTTGCAAATCTAACCCCGATGGAAGTATCACCTGGCATAACATCAACCGGCATGTATTCCAGTCAAAACCACACAGCTAATTGAAAAAGAAAAATGAACAATTTCTTCCAAACATTATGTCAAATGAATGATTTACAGATACAGGTGGAAAAGGGCTCAATCTTCAAGTTGGGTGATTGTGCTCCTTGGCTGTATGTGAGGAGGAATTCGTCACTGAGAGTAAACAGCACTCTTGGCTAAGTGCTCTGAGTTAAACACCCCAATATCGCCCCATCTGCCCCCCAACACCCCTTCTCCTTATGCTGTGTGGCGTCAGCTGCAACGAACTCCAGATGTGGCCTGGCACCCATCCAGTCTCTGCACTGGATGTGGTTTAGAAGGTACTTTAGGAACACCACCCACCGGCCTACCCAATGAAAGTTGCTCAGATTTAAGAGAGCAGTTCCTGTTGGTGTTTGTATTTTTGTGCAATGCACTGTAGGGAAGGTATTTGTTTCCAACGTGCAGGTTTTTCTTGCTCGAATGGGGTTCAATTCGAATAAGTATGAACATTCCCTCATCTGTTTTCATATATAAAAAGACCAAAGTATTGCCAGTTTTGTCATCTTTGTTCCCATCTCCCTGCATTCTTATTCTGTCCAACTGCAAACATATAGGGCTCAGAGAGGAGCTGGAGAGAGCCTGGAAGGTAAAGGTGACAGTCGTGCCTGTGGTGGTCGGAGCACTCGGGGCAGTGACCCCCAAACTCGACGAGTGGTTGCAACAGATCCCGGGAACAACATCGGATATCTTGGTCCAGAAAAGCGCAGTGCTGGGAACAGCACGGATACTGCGCAGAACCCTCAAGCTTCCTGGCCTCTGGTAGAGGACCCGAGCTAAAATGGGGGACAGACACCACCCATGGTGGGTGACACGAGGATTTATATATATATATATATATATATATATATATATATATATATATATATATATATATATAGTATCGATATAACCGGGACTATCTCGATATATCCGATATCGATATAACGAGACTTTACTGTATATCATCTCTCGTATTCCGTACCGCTTATTCCTCATTAGGGTCGCGGTGGTTGCTATATATATATATATATATATATATATATATATATATATGCACAGCGACAAGATATAGAGCATATCCTCTTCATATGTTATCAGCATATTATTTTCATCATGAAAAGAGGGGGACAGTGAGTGTGAATATGCACCAATAGAGTGTTTAACAAAATTATTTTTTCCATTGCTATACAGCAGATAAAGTAAGCATTTGGCGCGTCACCGTTTTCTCACTAAATATTTTTCCAGAGGTTCTATATTGATGTAAAACCTTCACTAGATGATTGGAAACAACCTAAGTAATAAGCAGTCTTCCAATGCTGATATTTCGACATCTTTATTTCTGTTGCCATGAATTTAAATTCATTTCATAGATTTTTGGGCCATTTTTACTGTTTTATGTATTTATTTATATTTGGAAACCAATTCTGATTTTTCATGCCGTAATGTTTTGGATCATTATCCTGCTGAAATGTCCACCCTTGTTTCATTTTCATCATGGTCGTAGATGACATCAGATTTGTGTAAAAAATATCTAGTACATTTGCCCGGTCATCTATTTTTCAATAATGTGAAGTTTTGCCAGTATCATAGGCTAAAAAGCATCCACACAACATGATGTTTCCACCACTGAACTTCACTTTGTGTAGTGTTTTAGACTGATGTGCACTGCCTTTTCTCCTCCAAATGCGAGGTGCAGTATGCCCATTTCTCTCTCATCAGACCAGCCTATAATTTCCAAGACTTTGAATATCTTGTCTGAAATTTTCAGCAAACTTTGAGCAAGCTTTAACATGGTCTTGTATGGTGAGCCCCATTGAGGCCTGGTTGCGAAGTGAAGAGCTCAATATTTTGTGACAATACCTGCAACTTTAAGATAAAATAAGATAAGAACACCTTTATCTATCTTTAAGAAGTCAATTGTCAGTCCCCGACTCTTGTACAGCTCTTCTGATTATTCTTTACACTCCACAGTTGGAAATCTTGTTTGGAGCAACTGCATGGTCAAGTCAAATTTCTTTCTGTAAATGTATGTATTAAGGGTTCAATCATTCTACCTGGAAAATTTAGAAACTTAAATATGCACCCGCAACAAATGTTTTTGTTATATCCTGTAACAATTTGTTTGCTCGAGTCTTGCACCATCTTGAAATGCGTCTTGACTCACACCTTGGCAATGAAACATTTTTTGTAGGTCACCTTTAAGGACTGAGCCAACACTACTTTCCTTGTACTGTGTGTTGTTTAGGTTGTTGCCATCATCTGGAGAAAATCTCATGTCAGGAGCACCTTTGGAAATATACTGTATTTAGTTTACAATTGTGACATTTTAAATGCTTACTTCTGCCGGGGTATGTTGACCAGCCCATTTGCAAGACCATTTAAAAACACGAGGTAAAAATTAGAGAATTGTGCCTGAGAAGTGACAAAATAAATAAGGCATGTAGGTTTTGCTACCATGGAAACACCCAATTAAGTTTTGAAAGTCAAATGGAAAATAAGTGTCAGCCTACAATGTGGCTTTTTCATATGTTGCTGTTTGGTCACCTTCGCTATGTAAGGCAATGTGTTAAAATTGACCATGGCAGCTACTCTGACTTTTTATGGTCTTTCAGACTGACAGACGGCGAGTTTTCTAAACACAAGTAGGAAGGATGAATGAGGTCACTTCACGTGGTTGGCTGAGAGAGTATTTAATGGATTGCTCCCCCTGCCGACTGGGATAATACTGCCATCAAAAAGAAGCTACAGTCATAAATGTCAACACACAGAAAAGCATGTAAATAGCATCGATATAACCGGGACTATCGATATATCCGATATCGATATAACGAGACTTTACTGTAATTGCTAAATATGGGGTTCTGTACGTTTTATAAATGTAACAATAGATCATTAAGTGTAGAGTATGCACTGTATAATGGATATCATATAAAACATAGTCAAACTGTACTTTCATTCTTACCTTCACATGTTATGGAAAGGTTTATTGACACACAATCACACATTTTTGCATCACGGTGACATTGTGGGCGCGATGGCCAAATTATGTTAAAGTGCAGAACCTGTTTCGAAATGAAGTTCATTTTTTTAAAACTTCGATTGTAGTGACCCCTTCGGGCGTAAATTCAACCTGCAGCGACTCAACACCCAAAAAAACAGAAAAAACACTAAGGTAGTCCGGGTCTGCTTCCTCGGCATGTCATAGCAGTTTTGAGAGCTCCACAGAATCCTCACATGGTCTCGGGCTGCTAGAAAGTGCTGATCTCAGTTTGAAGATTTGTTGCACTGTACTGGCAAAGGTGGTATTCAAACATCCGTGTATTTGTAAAGAAATCCTTTCAGAAGCTTCTGTAAATGTTCTTGGGGGGCTATGTGATAGGGTAGCTGAAGCCTCTTGTTCTTCTGGGTGCAAAGTGTGGGGCAGGCTTCCAGAAGTAGCCGACACACATTTTCATGACCTTGTTCTGCAGCCTGAACATGCATTTTATATCAAAACAGAAGCAAACAGGAACGGTTGAAAGAAAATTTGAAGTTTTTGTGTTATCACCAAACAATTGGATTGGATTGGATTGGATTTGCCTTTAATAGTCTCGCAGTGGAGAAATTTACATTTCACAGCAGCAAAGTAGTGCACATCATATTACTTTGGCATGAATAGGTTACCTTGTGTAAAGGAGACGCACCGTCATCATCAGATCTCATTGGATCAGCTTTATGGAGCAGCAGCAATCTAACGACATCCACATGACCACAGAATGCTGCCCGATGGAGGGGTGTGGCACCACCTGGGGTCTGAGGAGATGCACAAGCACCATTTTCAAGAAGAAACTCACATACAGTGAGATGACCGCTGCGACTTGCATAGTGCTGAAACAGAATGAAACACTTTAGTTTCATATAAAAGGAATGACCAACATGATGATTGCAAAACTGCTTTGGGCACTTACAAGAGCTGTATATCCGGCTGAATCTCTGATATTTGGATGTGTGCCCCTTTTGATCAGTGACTGTACTCGCTTCAAGTCTCCATCCATGGCAGCAGACCAGATACCTGAATATAATAACATTTGGATATTCAACTCAATGGACAATTTCTACTCGAATGTCTTAAAAGTTTAAAGACACACCTCGTTCAAAGTCCATCTCACTCATTGTCTGGTGAACACTGGCAGAGACAGGAAGGGTGCAGCACCAACAACATTGTTTTCCATCAGAAGCCATTGCGTTCGTCTGCACGGACCCAAACTAAAATTCATCATTTAAGTGTTGAACCAATTTAAAAAAGACAAACAATAGCCTAGCTTCTTACCAGTTTAATCGGTAAACTTGAGATGCACGACACTAGAATGACAGGTCTGCCCTCCAAATTTACACAATCAAAAACACGAAGAGTAAATGTGATGCACAACATTCATTAAAGCGAATTTTAATAATGGTTTGAAATTTTGTTAATTATTTCGCTCTTTTTTTAAATACTGCGACTGACGAGCGACAAGTAGGGCGTGTCGTCTACTTTTCTGCCCGAAGTCAGATGGGAAACGCTTCGGTGCCCCCGGGACAGTGCTCAGAAATAGACGTGTTGAAAGTAGATGGGTGATTTGTAAATAAACACAAAACTGAAACGAATAAACATCGCTACCTGGTACGTCATCAAGACGTACCCTACGCAATGACGTTAGTGTAATTTAACCAATAGCAGTGAAGTAGGTAGAAGACTCCTTCAATGTACTCCAAAACGGTTGTTTTTTTTTTAATTTATTTCATATAAAGAGAACCTTGGTGGTTTATGGCTATGATTAATTCTAACTATAGCCGGGTTCATTTAAGTTTTATTCTAATTTTATAATATAAAGGTTTAAAGCAATGCATTTTTGCAATGATATTTTATATGTTGATAATTTTTTGAATTCTTTGAAGGCAACGTTAGTCTCGTGTTATTGACTGTTTTATCACTAGCTAGCAAGCTTGAGACACTGTACTTGTCAGGTGACAGTCACGAAGTTGTTGTCAAATTCCGACCACGTACTTATCAATTACCAAAGAGCAATAATGAGAAGAGTCACGTTATTTGTTAACGGGACATCTAAAAATGGCAAGGTAGGTAAACACGCCCTGATGTGCGATCTGCTATATTTAACAGTCATTTTTAATTGTTTTTAATACCTTTGTGGCTTCAGCCATTTGTTTTCTTTCATTCACAGATTTAAGTTTCCGTCATGCATTGCACTTCATACGCATCTGACACAATTTAATCAGCCACTGACTCGCCATTTTATTTCAAAATTGCTTAAGACTAACACTAACATAATTCCAGTAAATGCATTTTCTCTGTTCAGGTTGTAGCAGTGTATGGGTCTCTGTCTGACTTACTATCTGTAGCAAGCAATAAATTAGGAGTAAAAGCATCATGTTTATATAATGGCAGGGGAGGTCTCATCGATGACATTGCCCTCATTAGGTAAGCACAACAAAATTATGTAAATGCGTAGTCTTCTTGAATTCCTCCTAAATATTCTTGCCTTGGTTTCAATAGAGATGATGACGTGCTCTATGTCTCAGAAGGCGATCCATTTATTGGTGAGTTTTTTATAGCCGTATTTACTTTTTGTGTCTTGAAACACCTGAAGTGGAAAGACAATCACTTACAGTATATACAATCACAGAAAATGAACTCAAAGTTGGATCTGATCAACAAGGTGCTCACACTGACTGGTTGACCCTGAATATTGGTGGCCGTCTGTTCACCACTACCAGGTATGTAACACAGTCTTAAAAATTTCAAGTTTACCCTTTCATGCACATTCTGATTTGTATCGTTTATATCCTGTTACTAAATAGCCACTTTATAAGTGCCTTGCATGCCCTGCACTCTGGGTCCGAGAGGACATTAATTTCATATGTGTTGTATGTCATGCATATGAGCATATTTGACAATAAAGCTGACCTTGACTTTGAAATGTGTCAATCAGGAGTACGCTGGTCAGCAAGGAGCCAGAGAGTATGCTTGCACACATGTTTAGGGAGAAAGGTACATTGCTGCAATAAAGCTACCCAAATCTGTTTCAAATTAGTTTCAATGTGAGCCTTTGGTTGCAGTTGATTTACCGTAGTCATTTTGTGTCTCTTCTGCAGATGTTTGGGGAAACAAGCAAGATGAGCATGGGGCCTATCTCATTGACCGCAGCCCTGAATACTTTGAGCCGATTCTTAATTATTTGAGGCATGGCCAGCTCATCATCAATGAGGGGATAAATATAAGAGGTAAAGAAATGTTTATAATGATAAACAAAAAGAAGTTAGCCTAATCTACTGCATAAAGTCCTGCCCAATATTTCTGTCTGGTAAATCTGATGTTGTTTACCGCAATACATGGGAAGAGGACCTAAAAAATTGGCCATATAAAATCGCATTCACAGATTTGGGGTAGGGAGAAAATTGCAAGTAGATAAGTAGATAATTTCAAAATCATTTTACCATAATTTGTAGCTATGAGCAGTGGTGTAATATATCTTCCAGGTGTTCTTGAGGAGGCTCGTTTTTTTGGAATTGAGCAACTTGCCGATCAGTTGGAATTGGTCATCAAGGTATTGTTGTTAGATGTTATCAAGCAGTGTCATTATGTCCTATGTGTGTGCGCTAACCTGTCATTTATACGCCGCGATACCAGAACTCACAACCACCTGAGGACCATTCTCCCATTTCCCGCAAGGAGTTTGTGCGTTTTCTTTTGGCCACACCCACTAAATCAGAGCTCCGTTGCCAGGTAATTCCATATTAAAACACACGCACGCAGGCACGCACGCAGGCACACACATTAACACATTTGATCTGATCCTCTTGTGACTACGTATTTCAGGGTCTTAATTTCAGTGGCGCGGATCTGTCCCGGCTGGATCTGCGCTACATCAATTTCAAGATGGCCAATCTCAGCCGCTGCAATCTGACACACGCCAACCTGTGTTGTTCCAATCTGGAGCGGGCCGATCTATCCGGCGCTAACCTGGATGTGTGTCAGTTTGTGTAACTAATCTTGACATTTGCCGTGAAACATGTCGATTCTTAATGCTTGGTATCTAAAAGGGCGCTAACCTACAAGGTGTGAAGATGCTCTGCTCCAATGCAGAGGGGGCCTCTCTGAAAGGATGTAACTTTGAAGATCCCTCTGGTCTGAAGGCCAACCTGGAAGGTAATCCTTTACACATCTTTGAACAAGCCATCTGTGATCGCCTCTTTGTAGCTTTGTTACAAGTCGTTATCATTGCAAATAGGAGCAAACCTGAAAGGAGTTGACATGGAAGGAAGTCAAATGACCGGCATTAACCTGCGGGTGGCCACTCTGAAAAATGCAAAGCTTAAAAACTGCAACCTGCGGGGCGCCACTTTAGCAGGGACCGATCTTGAGGTGAGATGAGACCATCAGAGCCATTAACACTGAACAAATCAATAATGTAACTCTTTTTAAGCTTCAATCAAGCAGCGGAAGTGGTCAACCTATAATTTCTCGAGTTTTTCATATTTGAAACTTTTTTTGCCACTGATCCAAACTTTTATTAACTTTACAGGTAATTTTTAAATAATCTACCTTCCACATTTAAAGGACAACCGATGTCACTTTTTTGTTTTTTAACTGACACCAGAAAAACGTTTTATAGCATCTAAAATACCCAAAACATGCAGTATGATATTTTTAGTCAAATGCAAAACACCAATAAAAATGACTTAAAGTGTCCAAAATCTGCAAAAAAATTGAGCTGCGAATTGGGCATTTTCAGAAAGTCCCGCCCCCTTTCGTGACGTCACGCCAAGACGTCTTGCATTGCTTGTGAATCAAAACAATGGCTTCAGATTCGGAGAATATGCTTTCTTGTAACACAGCCAGTTATGAATATGATTCAAATAGTCCTGATGAGCAAAGCATACATTTTGCAATCGATTAAAGAATTTATTTGGGCCATTTTGAGGCAAACGGGCGGGGGGTAATGTCTCACCCAAGAAGAGGCAAAAAAATGGCGACCAGCTCCGGTGAGGAATGAATCAGCTCATTTCCACAGGCTGATACTATCTTTCCATGGAGTTTGCCTCCCTCTACTGGCGGCTTTTGGGTGTAAGACATGGTTAAAAAAAACAGCACAGCAAAATACATTGACGTGATGGAAAGACGCTACAATGCGTCTTTTTTAGACGCTACAATGCGTCTTTTTTACGGTGAGGAGACGGTCCTTTTCTGACGTCACGTACGGACTCGTCACCAACTCAAAAACAAGACTTCCTGAATGTTCAGCGCGAGCCTTAAAACATAAAATATAGCTATATGAGGTGGAATCTTTTTAAAATACGCTCAGTAGAAGTCATTTGAAGCCATTTTACAAATTATGGACACAACTTGTCCGGGGACGTCGGTTGTCCTTTAAATTGTGAATTTATTTTGAGTGAAAGCTCACATGGTATATTGGTGTTAAAAGCAGCAAGCCACTATAAAACATCAACATCATGCTAACCATAACTTTAGTGTCATCCACTGTGTCAGTGTCATTGTTGTCACAACATACCATATTTTTCAGTGTATGAGGCACACCCGATAGCCATCATTTTCTTGAAAAGATGAGCCTATGCCTTATACGCAGGTGCGCCTTATATGTGAAGTAATGTTGGGCCACAACAGGTCTCACAACTACTGTCAGCAGCCACCGACTCCATTTCCACCTGTGGATGAAGTAGTACGCAACAGCCTCTACTCTAATGTGGTGTGTCGGATATTTGGAAAGCTTTTATATATTTATATATGATATTTGGAAAACTTTATTCATTCATTGAAGGTGTGCCTTATCGTCCGGTACGCCTTATATATGGGAAAACTTTGAAAAGCCACCATTCAGTGGGGGTGCGCCTAATACTATAGGGCGCCTTATCCACCGGAAAATATGGTACCTGATAAACCTGGAAAAAGTGGCCATTCCATCATTACACATGTCCACTCCAAAACCCGCACACAGTACAGAACAAGCTTAAAAAGTATTTGGTTCACCACAGATCGACTGTCCCATCTGTATGAGCATTGTTTTAAAAGTAGAGTCGCCTTGATCAAATATGGACCCCTTCACATCCTTCATTCTGTCTCCTCCCATCTGGCAGGACAAGTCCCACTGGCCAGATAAATAAGCCATTAAAAAATAAAATTCATTTGAAATGCAATGACGGCCCTTAAATAACAGGAATCCAAAAATGTAGTAACCAAAACGTTAATTGCTGCCAGTATTAAGTCATGTGGTTGTTTTTTTCCTATCTTTTGTTGTTTCTGATTTATCTTGTGCACTTATGTTGAGGTCCTTACAAATATGCTACCTTTTTACAACCATGTTCGGTAAGGTGCATTATCTCAATGGAAATTCTGGCACAATCAACAAACCAATTTGTTTTGTTTGTTGATTATGCTGGTGCAGACAATACATTACGTTTTATTTAAAGGACAACCGACACCATTTTTTAGTTTCCTAACTGACATCAGAAAAACGTTTTATAGCATCTAAAATACCCAAAACTGGTGTATTGGTGTTTTGCATTTCACTAAAAATATCAGCCTGCGTGGCTGATATTTTTAGTGAAATGCAAAACACCAATATAAATGAGTTAAAGTGTCCCAAAACTACTTCAAAATGACCACGGAGATGGCGAGTTTCAGAAGGTCCTGCCCCCTTGTTCGTGACGTCACGCCAGGACGTCTTTCCTTGCTCCAGAATCAAAACTATGGCTTCAGATTCGGAGAACATGCTTTCTTATTACTCATCCAATTGTGAATATGATTCAAATAGTTTTGAAGAGGAAAGCATAAATGTTTGCAATTGATTCAAGAAGTCCTTCCGTATCAATCCGAGCTGTCAGGACTCCAATGTAGTGTCCCAGAAAATGCACAAGATGGCGCCCAAGCTCCGTTGGAAATGGGCTGATTTGTATGCTGGGAATTTGTGTCAACTAGTATCAAATAGTAGTCTTGGTGCAACACACAATGATTCACCATTGCATTATTTATAATAATAATAATAATAATAAATTTTATTTATGTGTTCTCATTCTAATTTCACCAACAACACAGATCAACATGAAGTTTTCAGACCAAACAAAGTACCCAAAATACATTGTGTGTCGCTTTCTCGGTCAGGGTCATTCCAAACGTGACGTCACGGTAAGTATCGTCACCAACTCAAAAACAAGACTTCCTGAATATTCAGCGCAAGTCTTAAAACGTAAAATGTAGCTATATGCGGTGGAATCTTTATAAAATACGCTCAGTAGAAGTCATTTGAAGTGATTTTACAAATTATGGACACAACTTGTCCGGAGGCGTCGGTTGTCCTTTAAGACTTGTGTTGGTAGCGCGGCATATGAGCCAAGGAAGAATGATTTAATGTGATTGTAGCTTGCCGAATCTCGTTTCCCATCATTGCAAGGATTGTTCTAATTGTTTGTATGCCAATGGCTTGTATATAACTGCTTTCTTGTGCAGAACTGTGACCTGTCTGGCTGTGATCTACAAGAGGCTAACCTGAGGGGCTCCAATGTAAAAGGAGCCATTTTCGAAGAGATGCTGACGCCGCTGCACATGTCACAGAGTGTTAGATAACTCAGCATGCACATCAACTCAGCCGCAGACGGATCCTTTAATCACTCAACAATGACAGATTCTTGACGGTGTACTTCGTCAATCTCAATACCTATTTAGCGGAAGTCCCTGACATGTTATCCATCTCATGATAGCTTTAAATATCACACTATTTATCCAGGGTTGTTTTGGATGTATTTTAATATCTGTTTATCCACCATCCATGCATCCATCCTCTTCCGATTATCTGAGGTTGAGTGACAACAGTTTAAGCAGGGATGCCCAGACTTGGGGACCAAACTGACACCGGCCGCCCACGTACGGAATAGGCCATACAATAGGAAACCCACATCGCTCCTTCTGAATTTCCCAACCTACTCTCCACTGAATAGACTTTACCAGGGAGGCGTAAACACGAGATTCCCTTGTAGTTGGTACACACCCTCCGGTCTCCCTTCTCAAAAAGAAGGACATCCAATCACTCAATCGACCAATCCAGAGACATTTTACTAAACAAGGGCCACACAATGTTGCAGAGACGTGTCAACTAGGAGTGTCCCATACCATATAGAGGCTTTAGGAACTCTGGACAGACCTCCTCCACACTTTGCCACAAAGGAGATTTTTAACAGCCTCAGTGACTTCAAACCCGGAGATAGGAGAGTCCACCTCAGAGTGCATCCCATACCATGTTTGGGGGCACCGTTCCGTTATCGTTTTCTAATAGATACAGTGAGATTTCATCTTTTATTTCTTCTTTCATCTTCCCCTTTAATGCACTTACGTTAAGTCTCCAGACTTTGCCACAAAGGAGATTTTTAACAGCCTCAGTGACTTCAAACCCGGAGATAGCAGAGTCCACCTCAGAGAACCCAGACTCTGCTTTCTCATGAGAACACACATCAGGGGAATTGAGGTCTTTGAAGTATTATCTACAGCAATTCTCAACATCCTGAGTCAAGTAGACAGTGCCCCATTCCCACGATAGTGAGGATGAGGCACTGTGTCCAACCCCCGGGACCTCTGATAATTGACCTGAATTTTGTTGAAATCTTTCAAAAGTCATCCAGACATGACTTCGACAAACTCCTCACACACCAAAGCTGCGTTCCCAGCTGGTGTTCATCAACTGCCCCCGGAGTCTTACAGAACAGAAAGGTGTCTGTTTCAGCAAAGTAGGCACAAAGCACTGTTCAATTGGACTCAATGTCCTCCACTTCCTCTGAGATGTGTTTTAAGGTCTGCCACAGATTGGAATTGAAGCGCATTCTTCCCAACAATGTGCTTCGAAGAGCCACTGTTCTTGCCCATATAAGTATTGAAATCTCCCAACAGAACAAGGGAGTTCAGAGCGGAACTGCTCCGCAACACCCTCTCTCCTACCCTCCACGGACTCCAGGAAGGATTTGTACTTCAGTTTGGTGCAAAGGGACCAACAATAGACAAGACCCGTCCGGCCACCCAAACCCTCTCATCTATTGACGTGAACCCCAATGTACATGCAGTGATCCCGTTCAGTAATAAGCAGTGGTGGGCCGTGGATTTCATCGCTAGGCCTTCAGTAGTGCTACGTCCGAATCAATCCAGACTGAAAAAAGTGTGGTGAGGTTTACTACAAGTTAACTACAGGGTACCATTAGCCATGAAATAACTGGCCGACCTTTCTTAATGATGTGCATTTTTTCTAGAAAAGTCCGTGTTGAAAATGGCTTTAACAGTAAATCTCCAACCAAATCCATTTCTTCTCCTTCAGCCATTGTGGGTTGACAAAACTGCTATTAAATAAACACAATATATTTTCTTATGCAGCCTGCTACCCATACAGTGTGCTTGCGCTTGCCAGTATGCTGTTGTCATTACTGGCTTGTGATCAGGTTATCAACTTCCTCAACTCGTCTGAGCTTTTCCTGGTTGAGAGGTGGCATTCCGTGTCCCCCTTCGGTCCTTGGCTCCTGCCACAGGCCTGGCCATGAGGTGCTCGCCAACGAGCCCCACCTCTGGGCCGAGCTCCAGAGGTGGGCGCTGGTCAACTGCGCCCAGGCAAGAGAAAAAGTCATCCAAATGTTTTCGTTATCATTGGTGGTTCTTGAGCTTTGCTTTGTCTGATACCACACCAAGGTCCTGTCTGTCATAGGTAACTTTTCTGCTAGGACCAGTGGGACGCAAACCCATCCACCATGATTCCGTAATGACTTATGGAGGAGCTGTTCCGCCGCATATAAAACAAAATAATGTCTTTAATGTATGGTGAAGTGTCTGAATGCAATAGACTGAATACAATCATTTAGTGTTTGGCACAATTATTTATCTGCATATGTATAGATGTCCAGTATTTTCAATTCACTTAACTGATTGAGTAAGGAGTTCTCACGAGACATTGGTTGCAGTTTTGAAATGCTGCTGTCAAAGAATCAGTCGTGGTCTCACAGATAAATGTCTGTGTTTCTTTGCTTTTGTCCAAAAGTCACTTTGGCCTCATACAATGCTTTATATATCTAAGCCAAAGCCACAGAAGAGCAGTGTCAAAGGTCAAAATGCTGTGAAACTATGCGACTAGGTAGATGTCAACACAGCTCAGGTATGCAACACAAAGTTTACAGCTGTCACTGTTCTCTTTTACGACAGTTTGTAGTTTGTGCTCAAAATATGTATGTGTTCTTGTTCCTGTGCTCTGTGGACCGCTCCCCTTTGTAATCCATTTGCATGTATTTCACTGTGGCGCTGCTTACGAAAATGTTCATGTAGGTCAGAGTCACGTCTTACCTTTCAAGATAAGAGATGTGAAATATTTATCTTGTTTTGCCTAAATGGTTTAGTCACATGTTCATGGTGATTGTTGTTGGTAATTTTCAACGTATAATCATTTAATGATGCTTTGAACCTATTTGCACAAGGAAACATATCTTCTCATTTCCCAAAATGTAAATTGTGTATTGCTATGTATATTCAATCCAATGCTTCCAAACCTTTCAAAAAAGATTGTAAATAGGTTTAGAGAGAGGTTCTTTTGTCAAGGAATAATCTTCTTGACGGACCGTGTCTGTCTGCATGTGCTTTTCTGTCTTTGACCGGCGAAAAACATTTAGCTGTAGCTGAGGGCTGCTCCGATGCAATACTTTTGTCTAACAGAAGGTACCAAGCTTGTGAGAATGATCGATGAAGGCAATGGTGGCGTATCTCACTGTTTGTGTGAAACTCAAAGGAAGAGTTGTGGTTATTTATTTGAAAACATATTGTGAATGCAATATGGGGCAATGGTAGTTTTGTCTTGGTTTATGGGTAGATCTACTTGTCCATGTTTATTGCACTTGACTGGAATTTTCGTTCCATTATATGACTGTTCCAAATAAAAACATTGAAAGAAAATAATTATTGTTTGTGTATCAATAATGTTGAATATTGTAGATAAGCTGAAAATCATGCCGATAATTTACTACACAGGAACTCAAACCAAGTATTGACAGACTGAATGAAAAGCTTTGATCAGAGGAATAATTTTGAGTGTTTCTTGTGCATTATCCTAAATCCATACAATGGTGAATGATATTTTATTTTTAATGTAAAGTAGGTGGCACAGTGGACAACTGGAAGCATGTCCACTTCACAGTGCAAGGTGCATGGTTTGATTATGGCTCCAGCCTTCCTTTTTGGAGTTTGTATATTTTCCTTCTGCCTGGGTTGGGTTTCTCCAGGTACTCCAGTTTCTTCCCACATTCCAAAAGCATCCGTAGCAGTTCAATGGGACACTAAATTGTCCCTAGGTGTGAGCACAGATGGTTGTTCGTCTCTGTGTGCCCTGCGATTGGCTGGCAATGGGCACAACGTTTTCTTCATTGCAAGCATAATCGATGTATGTCATTAATAATAACCAAATGTATGATAACTTAAAACAAAACACTTAGCATCTACGTTGCCTCCTGCCTTATGACAGCTGGGAGAGGCAGCACGCGTGTGACCTTTGTGAGGATAAGCCGATGACAAAATGGATGGAAGATACAAACTATAATCATCCAAATCAAATAAAACAATAAAATGTAATTACATATTTCACTCATGAATCTGTGTAATGGGTTTTACTTTTTGAGTAGGATTGCTGAATAAAAATCCACTTTTTAAAATGCTGTTCTAATTATGGAAATGCACATCTACATATTTTTTTAAAAGCACATATTAATGTTTTTGCCCACCCTGAAGGTCATGGCTGCTTAATCCCACTTTGAGACCCCCCTGCAGTGAAATGAATGGGAATGGAAGGATAGAAAACCAAATATATAACCTTGGATGAACCTTCAGGTTCCACTAAGGACAACAGACAACTGAACACAACTTGCCTCTTAGTGCATGGACAACTTTTTCTTTTGCAGAATACAGCGATGAAGTTCTGGGGGGTGTGGATGCTGATTTTGGCAACATCGGTAGAAGTGATCTGTCAGCACTGGTCTTATAGACTGAACCCTGGAGGAAAACGAGAGCTGCACCCTTACAACCAGCAAACTAATGTACCGGTAAACATCCACTACTCCTGTGGCATTCCATTTATTCATTAATTCGTTTAAACCATTCCCCGTCATGAGATCAATGTGGATTTCCCTTCCACAGGTTATTGGGGTATTTATACATCTAGGCAAGACTCGCCGAGTCCTAGCGTGTGGAGACTTGTCATCTTTTGCCAAAATTTGCAGGATGAAAGAATTTCATGTAAGTTTAATTTACAGTAACTTTAGGGAGATGCTAAAACATGTTTGTGTTTATATATATTAGCTTTGTGTGTGTGTGTGTGCGTGTGCTTACATATATACAGTGTATATATATATATATATATATATATATATATATACTGAAGGTAACATATTTTTGTTTTCTGTATTGACTTTTTCATTCTGTATTGATGTTTTCATTTTTATTTGTTATATACGTATATATATATGTATGTATGTAACATAAACATGAAGGTAACATCTTTTATGTTATATATATATATATATATATATATATATATATATATATATATATATATATATATATATATATATATATATATATATATATATATATATATATATACTAGGTAACATATTTTTGTTTTCTGTATTGATGTTTTCATTTTTATTTGTTATTTTTTTATAAGCAGTTAGAAAAATAAAAATATGGTCACATGTTTTAGTACATTTAACATCATCTGTTCCGGACATCAAAACAGAACATGCATCACATAAACATCTCGATATAACATTTTACAATTCTTGCACTTCCACATATGCAATGTCCTGTTCACTGTGCCATATGAGAAAGAAAAAAAGAAAGAAAAATAATAAATACAATTTAAAAAGTAATAATAATAACAATAATGAACAACATTAAACCAATTTGAGTGGATTGGGGGTCATTAGGGTAACTTAACTATCTTTACAAAAAGTTAAATATTTTTGTTTTCTGTATTGATTATCTCATTTCTTTAAAATCAAAATGTTCCCCCTCCCCCACCCTTTTTTAGGGAAATGCTGCTGGTTGATCATCTGGACAAAATAACGTGGTTGCTTCAACAATAAACAGTGATCTGCATCACTCTTTGTCTTGTGATTTTTGTGTACATTTCACTGTGTCCAGGATGTAAAAATGTCAGATGTTAAAATGTATAAAATGCGGGGAAAGGATGTCGCGTTCCTGATATAATACACAAATAAACCTTTCATGCCTACCTTTCAGATATTGATCCTCCCCTCTCATCTATCTTTCTATATTCTTCTTCTGTGCCTCACATCCATTCATTTTGTCTGATTTCCTTCCTTAATCTCTTCATCGCTTCACTTTCCTCATTTATCTCTATTTTAATCCCATCATCTTTTCTTACCATTCTATTTTGTTTTGCCAGTCTGACTGTATCAGTCCCACTTCTCTTCAATCCTTCTTATTTTTTATATCATACCACTATTTACCCATGTATTTAAAGTTGCTTTGTCCATGAAAAAAATGTAATCGTTCATTCTGTTTTCTCCCATCATCTCTCACCATCTCAGCCCGCCCACTCCCTACTGTGCTCCATGCTTGCAAGATGAATGAGCAAGTTAAAGCAGGAGGTGACGCCTTCATTGCACCCTTTGTCATTTCAATTCCTCATCTTCTTCTCTTTTATCATGCACCAGTCCTTTGTTATATACCCTGTGCAGTTCTTTATATCCATTTTGAATGTAAAATGATGAGACCTTTTTTTCTTTTTGTATTCTTTCCACTGCCTTTCTTATAAACTTGTAGAATATAATGATCGTCCTTGGTTACAAAAAAACATCTCAGATTGTGTGTTAACATAAATAAATATGATGTTTGTCTTGTTAAACCAGTAAATACTGTCCAGTACATTAAGGTACAGTGTTGTGTTACATCAAACACATTCAATGTAATTTCGCATTTCACCACTATATGGCGCTAAGAAACCACTTGAAATGCATTTTCCATGCAGTTTAATATCATCTTTGGGGTGCGATGCAGCTGGAGCCAACTCTTGTGACATTTGGAAAAATGCAGTTACACCATGGATTGGTCTCCAGTTCAGGAACAGAGTAGAGAGATAAACGTTCGTTCTAGTTTGCATTCACACCATCGCAAAGTGTGAACTAAACCCACGCACTGTGCTCCAATTCAGACACACGCGTTGCTTTTATCAGGAAACAACCAACCATATAAAGATATGTGCAATGTCACTATGTAAAAGACAAGTACAATAGTTCCCACCAACCTGCATTAACGTGAAAATACTACATGAAAATCCTACGGCAACAGATGAAATTCCACTTCCACCATATCTAAAAATACGCGGAAAAACAGATTTTTAACAAGTCAGAGCAATCACCCCCCCCCCCCCCCCTCAGAGCAGTGTAAACAGTCTCCTTTTTTCAGACCTGTAAAACTTTAATCACACCAGTTGATATAAAACCAATCAAAACTTTTGGATACTTTTTTATTTTAGCGATTACCGATCTGCGAGATGTCTTCAAACAAAAACAGTGTCACGAGTAAAGGCCCAAATACGTACGCCCATTGTCGCGTACCTCATATAGATTTTGTAATAGCTGCTCATATTTGGGCATCACAGTCAGGACAAATCATTCAGTCAACAAGTATTGATTTGCCTTAGTTTCTTGTTGTACTTGTGTATATTTGCAGCTTTCTGGCCTGTTTTTTTTTACCCATTTGCAATAATGTCACTAGGTTAATAACGTATAACCATGAAAAACCAATACATAGATACGTACGGTATTTTCCGGTGTATAAGGCACATCCAAAAGCATTGATTTTCTTCTAAAGAAAACTATGCGCCTTACGTGCTTATATGTGACGTAATATTGAGCCACAACTGGGTCTCGCAACTACTGTCAACAGCCACCGACTCCATTTCCCTCTCCCCTGTATCAAAAGTAATGTGGAACCCCAGCCTCTACTGTAGCACATTAATAATGTGGTGTGTCTTATATTTGGAAAAACTTTATACATTTATATATTATATTTGGAAAACTTTAAAAAAATTATATAGAGTATTTGGAAAGCTTTGTTCATTCATTGAATGTGCGCCTTATAGTCCGGTGCGCCATATTCTGCGTATGAAAAAGGTTTGAAAATACACCATTCATTCATTCATTGGGAGTGTGCCTTATATACAGGAGTTGTTGTTGTTGTTGTTGGAGTCCAAGATGGCGCCCGAGTAGGCAGCCGTCGGCAAGTGCTCTGATGCGCCTTGCTTTTTCTGTTGTTTTTGTCTTGTTTTTGTTTTCTTTCACTTTTTTGTCACTTTGTGTTGTTGTGCGTCGTGTGGAACGGATACGGATTGTTTTTCAGCATTTTTGACCACGACATTCATGAAGGAGGAGACTGTGCTGAGCGGTTGCGCCTTTTCGGCAGCATGGATATTCCAGTACTGTTTTTGAATGGGAGGAATGTCGGTGCCATTCGACTGTCATCGCTGGACAGCTCTGGGGCCATTGTGCTTTTTTGCGCCTGTAATGGGCAGCATCTTCACAGCCCCACTTTGTTCAGTGGAAGGTCGGTGCTGTTGGACAGTCTGCGGCTGGATGGATAAATGGATTGATGAGCTAGCGATAAGAAGGAAGGAGCGTCAGCGCAGTACGCCGATGCGTATATGGAACTGTCGCGGGATGGAATTGAAGCTGATTTATGGGGGACAGGAGATGTGAGACAATCTCTTTTCGTCAATGGATGCTACAGCTGCGTGTTTGCTTTCAACATTTGGCTTGTAGTCGACGTGCACATTCCACCATGATGTCCCTGATCCACTGGTGAAGAGACGCTTTGATCCTCTCCACTTTCATCTGGAACTGCTTTATGTAACAAAGAGGGTACAGAAAGTGCTTAAGAATGAATATCCCTCTGTGTCTTTGTGTTGTCATGTTATTTGTTATTTAGTTTTTTTTTTGTTCTTTTGACTTCAAGACGGTGCCGCGAGAGTGGCTGCCTTTCCAGCAGCTCCTGTGTTTTACTTTTCTACTTTCATTTCTTTCATAACTTTGCTGCTGTGAAATGTAAATTCCTCCACTGCAAGACTAATAAAGGCAAAAATCCAATCCAATCCTTGTTGTGTGTGGAACTTTGACACATTTTGGACGACATATACAGTACTGTATACTGGTGTGATGGACAAGAGCTAATTTCAATTTGTGATTTAGAATGAGGGCTAGAAGACAGAAAATATCTTTAGTGTCATGATCTAGTTGGCGACCAACGAGTGGCTCTGTCGGCCCCGCCTGCACCTGCACAGGTGCTGGTCGTCCCGAGCCTTGGCGGACTGCCACGTTTGGATTGGCGACCAATGGGTAGCGCTGTCAGCCCTGCTTGCTGCCTCACTGGTGCTGACCGTTACAATCAGTGACACTCAAAAGGACTCCCGGCACGACCATCCGGTGTCGGGTCATTGTTGAATGCTGTTGTATGTTGTATGCAATTGTATGCATTGTATGCTGTGCATGTGTTTGTTTCATCTGGCAGTCTTTATTTGATACTTTGTATTTTTCTGTTCCTGTTGATTTTATTTTTAATACAATTTTCCTCAAACACAACCTGCTGCTCCCTCCTGCCTGCTTTTGGGGATCCACATCTGCCATCACCACCTTGCAAAACGTGACATTAAGGAAGAGATGGAGATTGTGGCTTTCGCAAATAAGAAGTGCTGTTTGTACTCCATATGTCCGCGTTTTTTCTGAACACTTCATTTAAAGTACCACTAAGCTATAATGGCCTGGTTTCTTGGCTGACGCTTTGCAACACTATCTCTCCAGTTTGTGCGGCCAGAGTCAAATCTGCCACTCCCAGAATGCAATGCACTGGAATATGGGAACTAAAGAGCACATTCTACGTGCCAAGGTTACAAACAATACGTACAATAGTAAAACATGAGAATGCAGTTCCGAATACACTATTTGCCGTATGCCGATCACAACGTTGTGGAGAGGAAATGTATGGGAGCCACTTTGCCATTAGGCCGCTTCTTTTTAGTTTGCAGGGGTAGTTTCTCGACTGTCAATTTTAAAGCCCTCAATTTAGCAAATGTAGGAAAATTGTCAAATTGATCACATACCATACCTTGGTGTACTGCAGAAAACTTTTTCCATTGGAAGCCTAGCTTATCCTACTGAATAGGACATCTGAAATGGCAGATACAAAAATATCAGACATAATCGGAAAGCATTCATAACCTGCTGGCATTTTCGGCTCTTACCTGTAGTGGAAAGTAAAATTAGTTTAAAGGACGACCGGCACAATTTTTTTGTTTTCTAACTGACATCAGTTTTCATAGCATCTAAAATACCCAAAACACACAGGCTGATATTTTTAGTCAAATGAAAAACACCAATAAAAGTGAGTTAAAGTGTCCCAAAACTACTTCAAAATGACCACGAAGATGGCGAGTTTCAGAAGTTCCCGACCCCTTGTTCGTGACGTCACGCCAGGACGTCTTGCCTTGCTCTAGAATCAAAACAATGGCTTCAGATTCAGAGAAGATGCTTTCTTGTTACTCATCCGGTTATGAATATGATTCAAATAGTTCTGAAGAGGAAAACATAAATGTTTGCAATCGATTAAAGAAGTACTTGCGTATCAATTCGAACCGTCAGGACTGCAATGTAGCGTCCCAGAAAATGCACAAGATGGCGTGGCGTCCAAGCTCCGTTGGAAATGGGCTGATTTGTCTGCTGGGAATTTGTGTCAACAAGAATAAAATACTAGTAGTCTTGGTGCAACACACCACGATTCACCATCGCATTATTTATGTGTTTTCCTTCTTCTTCGCCACAGATCAACATGAAGTTTTCAGACCAAACAAAGTACCCAAAATGCATTGTGTGTCGCTTTCTCGGTCAGGGTCATTCCAAACGTGACGTCACGGTAAGTATCGTCACCAACTCAAAAACAAGACTTCCTGAATAATCAGCCCGAGTCTTAAAATATAGCTATATGCGGTGGAATCTTTGTAAAATACGCTCAGTAGAAGTCATTTGAAGTGATTTTACAAATTATGGACACAACTTGTCCGGAGGCGTCGGTTGTCCTTTAAGTGATGTACCGCTAAGGAGCAAACACAATCAAAGGGAAAATCATTTGCCTTTTTGTGGTTTGGTTTTATTATTCTACATGCGCTGCTTATCACTATTGTCCAAACTTAACCAGCACAGATGTACTGTATACATCAACTTTTTGGGCTCCTCTCATTTTGTATAAATTTAGGGCTTGTCAGCATTAACTTAGTTATCAGAGCCCGCGAATCTTTGTAATCCAAGTTTTTAATTCATGGAGCTGTTTTCATGCACCGCAGTGTTCAGGTAAGACAACGCAATCAATGTAATAATGTGAGTGATTTGAACAGAATTGGGAACTCTGTGATTGCTTCAAAGACACAGTTGGTTTGGAATGAGAGTGTGCACATTGCAACACAATGTCCATGCCACTGATGGCGTGAAATTATCTTTTAAAAAAAGTAATTCTCTGACATATACACAGGAATGTGTACAGGTATACAGTACACCACTTTCATGTTCCACAAAGCTTCAGATTCAACCATATACTGTGCAACGAATGTGTGTTAGATGCCATCTTTTTCATACAGTTTCTTTCACTGAACACACATCTGACAAAATACCCACTTTGCCTTTCAGTGGAAGCTATTTGGCACACATAGTACATTAAAGATTAAATGTGTACTGTGTGACAAAATATTCAGTCATTTGTGAAAGATGTCAATGAGAGAAACTTATTAAAGTAGAGCAGGCAAACTTGGGTGATGTAACAACACTCTTATCTAATACCTGTTGGAGAGAGACACGGCACTAGATTCTTTCTAAATAGGGTATATCCATCCATACATACATATGTACATACGTACATACGTGCATACGTACATACATACAGTCGTACACACGTGACGTACATATCGTACACACCGTACACACCACACACCATACATACATACATACATCCTGTACATACATACATACATACGTACATACATACACATACACACACGCACACACACACACACACACACACACACACACACACACACACACACACACACACACACACACACACACACACACACACACGCACACACACACGCGCACACACACACATACACACACACACACACACACACACACACACACACACACACACACACACACACACACACACACACACACACACACACAAACACACACACCTACATACATACATACATACATACAAAACTGCGTCTTGTAATGTGAAAATCTGAAAACATACCAAAATCACATTCCTGTTTTTAAAGAATGGAAAAACATTTATTAAGGAATTTCAAAATAACAGTGCTTCGGGCCTAAAACAAAACCTTCTGTGTCAGGCGGCGCACCCATCTAAAGCCCACAAATAAACTAATAAAAGACAGTGTCGGAGCTGTTATCTATAATGGAAAAGCGGCATACGGGATACGTGTTGGGTCTGATTTATTATCGAAGTTTCCCAGACCGGGCCAAACAACAGTATCCAATTAAATTTATCAACCATCGGATTAAATCCTTTACTTATCATATTATATATATATATATATATATATATATATATATATATATATATATATATATATATATATATATATATAGTAAAGTCTCGTTATATCGATACTCAAGGGAGTCCGAAAAAATATTGATATAACCGGGACTATCGATATATCCGACCCTGTTTGCATGTAATTTTCTCCGTGCGTGCATAGAAATAGTATCGATATAACCGGGACTATCGATATATCCGATATCGATATAACGAGACTTTACTGTATATATATATATATATATATATATATATATATATATATATATATATACTTTACAAGTACTTTATAATACAACTTTCATCCATTTTTTCAGCCACTTATTCTAACAATAAGCATTTATTTTAATCTCTGTTGCTAAATCTCCTTGAAATTATTTCAACTTTATATGTAGGTATTTTTTTAAATAATTAAAATGATAATTTTGTCATTAGAAAATTTTGAACAGAACAGAAATTTTGACCTGAACAAGCCATGGCCTTAGTCACTGACAATCATTCTGTTTTTTTCCTTCACAAACCCAATAAAGCATGCTTTTTTTGTTTCTGAAAACAAGAGGCAGCAAGACCTAAAAAAACAAGCATCAGAGAGTGTCTGTGGTTGCGGCCTCCAGAGAGGAATCGCTTGAAAACTAAAAAAATGAAAGCTAAACGTCTACTTTTAAATGTGATATTTATTTGTTCATTGAGTTTAACATCCTATTCATTGTATTGATGTATAAATGCAAAATTCGGGTCCATAGTGGACCTTAACTCACTTGGTGTTGTTAGTTAGTGACATATCAAAACATCTCAGCCGTCTGATTTCTTTCAATAAAAGTTGTCATTTATTATTTGTTATCGTAACATCAAGGCTCAAACATCCCCTCACCAACAACCCTGGAGCTCACTAAGACATGCAAACACTGAGGCACGACTTTGCCTGGGACCAGTAACTTGCTGAAGTCTCTGTTGGTTGCTTAGCAACTGGTAGTCAGGGCACAGCCTGGCAAATGGCAAGTTGTCAGTTTTTAGTCAGTCGGTTCAAAACAAATGTGATATCATGTAATGTATTCCCATGTGATGTGAAGAGGTGCCCTCAGTGAGATTATGTTTGTCCTCATTTCAATCTTCATCTTAAAATAAGCTAACAAGCTCTTGTCTCTAGTCAGACTTGCACGCACAGGTGTGGCAGCAATGGCAACCAAAAAGTTATGGAAAAAGCACAGGTGTCAAAGTCAAGGCCCGCCATGTATTTGATGTGGCCCACTAAAGCAAATAATGAGTTGGTTGTTGCTAAAATCCTATCTAAATAAGGCAATTTATCATTTGTAACAAGTAACGTTGGTATATTGCAATAATGTTGTTACCTTTAAACAATAATTGAACAAGCTACAAAAAAAATGTTGACTGATTTCAGAACTACAAAACCGTCCTCTTTTGTTTACAAGTAATAATATAATGTAAAGGTGAAACATTTATTTGAGAAAACATAATTCCAAAGTCACCTGTGACAAAATGAGTTCAACATCCCGTTTGCTGTGTTCCCTTAACTTACCATGCATGTTTTATAGCACTGCTGGTATCTTTGTGTGTAAATCAAGAAGTCTGCGATACCTTCATTAAGCATAATGAAGGGTCGACAGAGAAATGATTGCAAGTTTCTTTTTTTCCCCTTTGAGTAAGTGAGCTGGGTACAGATATTTTCCCCATGAGTTATGACTGTGGAAATTTGTTGAGTAGCATGACTTTCATTAAAGCGGGTCCTCTGAACTAAGTAATGCACCTCGAAAACATACGACAAAAACTGCTGAGGTTTGCACATCTGCTTCACAGTCAGGAGGTCTTGCTTTCTAATAATAATACATTTCATTTACACATCTTGTACAATCTCTAAAATCTTCTTCTTTTCCTTTCGGCTTTTCCCTTCAGGGGTCGCCACAGCGAATCAGTGTCCTCCATCTAACTCAGTTTTGTGCATCCTCTTCTCTTCTCTTTGTCAACATCCATACACCTCCTCTTTGGTCTTCATATCGGTCAAGATTCAGCATCCTTCTCCCGATATAGTCACTCTCTCCCCACTGGACATGTCCAAACCATCTCAGTCTGGCCTCTCAGACTCTCTCCAAAGCCTCTAAGATGAGTTGTCCCTCTAATGTACTCATTCCTGATCCTATCCAACCTGGTCACTCCCAATGAAAACCTCAACATCTTCAGCTCTGCTACCTCCAGCTCTGCTTCCAGTCTTTTCTTCAGTGGCACTGTCTCCAGTCCAAACATCATGGCTGGTCTGACCACGGTTTTATACACTTTTCCTTTCATCCTAGCCCTTCTATCACACATCACACCTGACATTTTTCCCCAGCCGTTCGAGCCTGCCTGGACACGCTTCTTCACCTCTTTTCCACACTCTCCATTGCTTTGGACAGTACCCCAAGTACTTAAAAGCCTCCACCTTCTTTATCTCTTCTCCCTGTAGCATCACTCTTGCACTTGGATCCCTCTCATTCACACACATATATTGCTGCGGCTAATCTTCATTCCTCTCCTTTCCAGGGCATATCTCCACATCTCTAGTTTCTCCGCCACCTGTTCCCTGTTCTCGGTACAGATCAGGAATGTCATCTGCAAACATCATAGTCTAAGGAGATTCTTGTCTAACATCATCTGTCAGCCTGTCCATCACCATAGCAAATAAGAAGGGGCTCAGAGTCAATGAAAACCTCAACATCTTCAGCTCTGCTACCTCCAGCTCTGCTTCCAGTCTTTTCTTCAGTGGCACTGTCTCCAGTCCAAACATCATGGCTGGTCTGACCACGGTTTTATACACTTTTCCTTTCATCCTAGCCCTTCTATCACACATCACACCTGACATTTTTCCCCAGCCGTTCGAGCCTGCCTGGACACGCTTCTTCACCTCTTTTCCACACTCTCCATTGCTTTGGACAGTACCCCAAGTACTTAAAAGCCTCCACCTTCTTTATCTCTTCTCCCTGTAGCATCACTCTTGCACTTGGATCCCTCTCATTCACACACATATATTGCTGCGGCTAATCTTCATTCCTCTCCTTTCCAGGGCATATCTCCACATCTCTAGTTTCTCCGCCACCTGTTCCCTGTTCTCGGTACAGATCAGGAATGTCATCTGCAAACATCATAGTCTAAGGAGATTCTTGTCTAACATCGTCTGTCAGCCTGTCCATCACCATAGCAAATAAGAAGGGGCTCAGAGTCAATGAAAACCTCAACATCTTCAGCTCTGCTACCTCCAGCTCTGCTTCCAGTCTTTTCTTCAGTGGCACTGTCTCCAGTCCAAACATCATGGCTGGTCTGACCACGGTTTTATACACTTTTCCTTTCATCCTAGCCCTTCTATCACACATCAAACCTGACATTTTTCCCCAGCCGTTCGAGCCTGCCCGGACACGCTTCTTCACCTCTTTTCCACACTCTCCATTGCTTTGGACAGTACCCCAAGTACTTAAAAGCCTCCACCTTCTTTATCTCTTCTCCCTGTAGCATCACTCTTGCACTTGGATCCCTCTCATTCACACACATATATTGCTGCGGCTAATCTTCATTCCTCTCCTTTCCAGGGCATATCTCCACATCTCTAGTTTCTCCGCCACCTGTTCCCTGTTCTCGCTACAGATCAGGAATGTCATCTGCAAACATCATAGTCTAAGGAGATTCTTGTCTAACATCGTCTGTCAGCCTGTCCATCACCATAGCAAATAAGAAGGGGCTCAGAGCTGACCCCTGGTGGAGTCCCACCCCCACCTTGAATTCCTCCGTCACACCGAGAACACACCTCAAAAATAATTTTTTTATGTTAAAATACAAACGACAGTGGGATTTTCACAAGGATGATTCCATTCCAGATGTTGAAACCATTCAAAAGCCTGACTTGATCGGACTCCCAATGGTCGTGTGGAAAGGACACTGAATACGGTATAAGCTATCACACTTGTTTCGCCGAGGGAATGCCATTGTTATTAAGCTGAAAGTTTTTTTTCTTTAAACTTTATTTATAGTTATGTTGTGTAAAGATGGGGGGATTTTTTTTTTCATTCATTCATTTTCCGAACCGCTGTATCCTCACAAGGATTGTGTGGAGTGTTGGAGCCTATCCCAGCCATTTTGCAGGGCACACAGAAACAAACAACCGTTCATGCTCACACTCACACCCAGAGACAATTTGGAGTGTTCAATCAACCTGCCATGCATGTTTTTGGAATGTGGGAAGAAACTAGAGGACCCGGAGAAAACCCACACAGGCCAAGGGAGAACATGCAAACTCCACACAGGGAGGCTAGAGCGGTGTCTCTGCGGTGTTAAAATGACGTGCTAACCACTCGACTACCAGGCCGCTCAAATTCAAAATTGACTTTCCTTATTTTGGTAAGAATAAATAAAAAGTAATTTCTTAAACAAGCATGTAATGAGTCTCTTGTCAAGTTTTTAGTTTGTGTTGTCCCTGTGATGTAAAGACTATTGCTTTTAGGGGATTATCCCAAAATTAAATGCAGGGGAGCCAAGATAAAAATCTCTTCTGGAATCACCCTACAGATCAAAAGTGTCAAATCCTGTGAAGATTTGCAGTGTTTCATTGTACCATAATGACCCAAGAATCCCTCATCCCCCCTCAGCATTGACAAATATAACAATGTGAGACAGCTTCGTATAATTTTTTTCTGGACTATGTCTGCCATTGGGCCCCTCATCCTGCCTCTGGCGGCAGAAGAGGTCAGTAAATGTCACTCCGGGACAAGGTAGAGGATGCATGCAGTCAATTATAGTGACAAGGCTTTCAGAGACCTAATTTAAGAGGCTGCCAAGGGAAAACATTTTGAGAAGTACTTTAAGCAGTGGTTTTTAAAGATCCTACACATCGGTGTCTCTCCCCCCCCCCCCCCCCCCCCTTCAGGACATCTACAACACCCGCCTCACCCGCAGAGCCATCAGGATCGCTGGCGATCCCACACACCCCTCCCACAGCCTCTTCAGCCTGCTGCCATCGGGTAGGAGACTGCAGAGTCTCCGAGCCAAGACCAGCAGGCTCAAGGACAGTTTCTGCCACCAGGCTCCCTCCCAGCCCTGCGCTACACGCTACATGCTGTACGATCATCCTGAACTCTATTTTTTTTTGTTCTTTCTCCTTTTTTTCTGCAAGACCTCACTTCAACCCTTTCTTGTTGTTTGTTTTTGCATTACTACATTACGTCACTTTATATACGTCACTTCCTCACTTTACATATGTCACTGCCTCACTTTCCAGACGACACTACCTCACTTTACATACAGAAATTACATGTATTGTCTGTTGTCAATTGTATGTCTTTTTAGCCACGTTATAAGTGCATTGCATGTCTTGCACGCTGGGTCCGAGAGGACATTAATTTCATCTGTGCTGTATGTCATGCATATTAGCATATTTGACAATAAAGGTGACTTTGACTTTGAGAGTAACACTAAAAACACACAAAGCTTCATAGCGTTAAATTCATAGTTGGGAAGTGTCATCATTTTAAACTGATTGGTCGCAGGAGTGGGCAATTCGGGCCTTGCAGGCCCTGATGGCCTAAAAATATCTGAATCACAGACTAACGTTAATTATATTTTATCCATGAATTTTGATTAAATAATTCCAAATTGTATTTCCGCTTCCTTTCATTGCATTTCCCCAATTGTGCTGCTTCCAGATGTGTTTCGTATTAACCAATCACATTTCAGCCATCATTTTTTTACCAGTGTCAGACATCTATCTGGACGCCTTCACAATCAGTTCCTGCAGGAAGGCACTGGAAACGTCAATGTTTTGGCAAACTATGATTGGCAAATCACATGATTGGCTAGCACACTGTATCTGTAGCGAGCTGCATAAGCAAATACAGTATATTGCTATTTTTAATAGCGGTTTTGTCAACCCAAAAAGACTGAAGGAGAAGAAATTGATTTGGTTGCAGATACACTGTTAAAGCCATTTTCAAGACGGACTTTTCAAGAATAGATATCATTAAGGTTGGACAGCTCCGAAGATAGCAAAAATAGCAAATAATATTGCAATTTTATGAGGTTATCATGAAACCGCACGTTCATAGTAAAAATTTAAAACAATAAAATAAAAAACAGTTTAATGACAGTTTTATTTGTGAAGTTTCTTCAAGACACACGCTATTTCCTGGCTAACGGCATCCTCGAGTGGACGTGTAGTGATATAACACCACACTCCAAGCTGATTTATTCAGACGTAGCACTACTGAAGGCCACTGATTGGTCGTACCCATGGGTGGACTGCAATTTTATGTGATCCGATATAAAAACGATATCAAAAATTGAAATGTATACATAAAATAATACTACAATTCAGCAAAGTGATTTTAACAATGATGAATTGTGTCTCACTAAGAAGCATTCAGAAGGATTTTGCCATGTTATTTGGAGACACAAGGGGTATAATGTTAGGGATAGCTCTCATTGTGAATCAGACTGTTTCTACAAAACAGTCATATAGATTATACCGCTCATACTATTTAAGGCTTTCCGATTCTGATAGTGTACACTAAAGCTGCTATGTTTTCTTTGTGCTTTGAATAAATATTTTTAAAATCCAGTCCTCATATTAAATCACATTGTACAGGTGTACCTAACGTAGTGGCTGATGAGTAAGTGTTGATGAGAGCTCCTCCAGCATGAATATTTAGCAAAATTCCCACTGAGCTCTGAGTTGTGTTCTATTTTTTCCCCCTCCCAACACTATTTAACATCACAGGCAGCAAACACTTTGATTTATTCTGCGTCTACGAAGTAAAATGCCCTACATGCATCAATTTTCTAATCTGCTTATCCTCACGAGGGTTGCAGGCCTATTGGAGCCCATCCCAGTAGGCGAGGTGCACCGTAAAATATACATAGGCGGCTCGGTGTTCCAGTGGTTAGCGTGTTAACGTCACAGTGCACCGGTGCAGAGTTTGATTCCGGCTCCGACCTGCCTGTGTGTTTACATGGTCTCTCTGAGACTGCGTGGGTTTTCAGAGGGTACTCCGGGTTCCTCCCGCATTCCCAAAATATGAATGGCAGATTAATGAAATACTTAAAATTTGGCCGTCGTTGTGTGTGTACGGACACACACACACGCACACGCACACGCACACACACACACACACACACACACACACACACACACACACACACACACACACACACACACTGTATTTTATATTACAAAATGGAGCGAGTGGCTCAGTCTTAATCTCTGGGGACGGTGGAAAATACTCAATCAGGGCTGACTGTGTTAGTTTGCCTTTAAGAGTAGTCCAAAGTTGATATAGGACGTCGTGTCAGTTTTAGGTGAAATGAAGACAATGCAGTAAAAAAAAATAGCACACACTTTGTAATTTCAATTATTATTGTGAAGTTACAAACAAACACACCACTTAAGATAAACATAAATGTTTTAATTCTATTCACACACCAAAGTGAGTAACACGTTTCCTGTTTTGCTACACAATGCTTTTTATTGGCAATCACACAAGAGACCGTGTCACATTTTTTACAGGCCAAACATTTGCTTAGTAGGGTTATATACAGCTTAGGAATCATACTTTGGCCTGAATTGCTCAGTTGACCTTTTTTTAATTGTATTTTTTTCCGGCACTTGATATATTGCACAATGCATTTGCAAACCTATCCCCATTTGCGCACAATATAATGATGCAAACATCCTTGTGGACAAAAAAAATATCTCTGCTTATGAGTTTTTTTACACTATTTGCGAGCTCTTTCACAAAAAAAGAAAAAAGACAGAAAGAAAAGAAACACGCACAAAAATGCTGAGAAACACCACAAAATGTACTTCCCTTCAAACTGTGCACAGGGCTGTTCCGTCAATAATCATTGCCACAACACGGGTCGCACTCAATTTTATCAATGCTGTCAGCATTTGCCAGACGCCCTTCTTGTCCTTGTTACTTCAATTAAGGTTTTTCACGCACAAAATTACGGTTTGCAAAGCAAGCTGACAATATTATAATACAATGACTTCAGCATGAAAAGATACCATAAAAGGTGCAGCCATTGTCTTTTTCACAAGATGGCTATAATAAATATTTTATGGTCCGACAGCACTATACAGAGTGCAAATGCACAAAGTTCTTGTAGTCATCCTTTATTACTGCGAACCATTCCAACCTTTGCCCTGTCATTTTGTCACTTCCTTTTAGTCAGGAACAATAACAATTAGAGGGCACCAGCCAGGCCATGACTTGACTTTCCTCTGGTCAGTTGTTGTCAGATTCACTGAAAATGTCAACCATGCTTTTGAATTGAACAAAACAAAAAGCCTTTGAGGAATAAAATCAAGAGAGCAGATGAGGGGGCTGGTTCGCTTGCTTTTTTTCACTGAAAAGCTTCGGTTTAAGTATTGATGCTGTTGGAGCCATTGCTCAGCACCGACCCCTTGGTGACCTCCGTGCTCACGGTGGAAAGCGGCACACTCTCGTACCGCTCGGCAACATCCCAGCAGCGACAATGCAACAAGGTGGACTTGAGCTGCTTCTGGAAGTTGTTGTTGAGAAACCCGTAGATGACTGGATTGATGCAGGTGGAGGCCATGGCGATGAGATGGCAAAAGGAGAAAATTATGTCATGGCCGCAGGATGGAATGGCCTCATGGTTCCAATCAAAGATGGTGTTGAAGATGTTGAGAGGGAGCCAGGAGAGGGCAAAGGCCACCACTATGGCGGTTAATAAGACATTGATCCTTGTGGCACCTTTGTTGTTCTTTTGCTTGGTGTTTCTGCCACGTTCCACCATGTCCTTCCTCCTCCGCAGCCGCAGATAGATGTGCAAGTAGCAGAGCAGGATGAAGGAAAGAGGCAGGAAATACTGGAAGATGAGCAAAGAGGTGGTGTAGGCCTGCCGCGCTTGAACTGAAGGCCACCGCTCCATACAAACAGGTTGATCGATGACTTGGAAAGGAGCGGTGAGGTTCTGGAAAGGCAAGGTGAGGATGCTGTACTTGACGAAAGGCACAGAGATTAAACAGGCTGTGATCCAGATGAGAGCCACCGCCAAGTAGGACTGCCTCGCCATCGGCTTCCATCCGGTGGGGTGAACAATTAGCTGGTAGCGCTCCATGGCGATGAGGACAATGGAGAAGATGGACACCGTGACTGATATGCACTGGACGAAGGGCGTGAGCTTGCACAGAGCCTCCCCGAGGATCCAGCGGTCCATCAGCGTGTACAGGATGGTGACCGGCAGGCACACGACACACATCAGGATGTCAGAGAAAGACAAATTGGCGATGAGGATGTTGGTGACGTTGCGCATCTCCTTGTGCCGGGCAATAACAAGCACCAGGCATGAGTTGCCAACGAGTCCCACCGCCAGAACAGCGCTGTACGCTACGATGAGGAAGGTGGTGCCGCTCAACGAGAGCGAGCAGTCCTCTGTGAAATCCCAGGGAATCTCTTTCCACAAAGCTTGGTTGTCATTGCGATTCGGCTGGGGCTCCATGATTCTGGGTTCGTTGAAATGCGCAGGGTTTGTTGAGTCAAATGTCTTACAATTATTTTATGAGTGATGTTGGCAACCCCTGGAGCCTTTCGTTATTTTTCTCTGTGCAGTCTTCTTCATTTTCTGCTAGGAAATAAGCAAAGTTCTCATCATTCAATAGGACTCAATGTTAAAATATCATGCACCTTGGTGAGAATGACCATTTCAGAGGAGCTTGTTTTCATTGTTACATACTGTGTCAATACAGGTGGAAGCATGGCTCAGCGGAAGAGTGGTTGGTTCGATTCCAGACAATTGTGACCATGTAAAAGTGTCCTCGAACAAGATACTGTACCCCCCCGTTGCTCCTGATTCTGCCTCATCAGTAAGTAAAGGAGGTAACAGAGCAGTGGCGGACCAAAGCCTTCTCCGATGGCCTAAAAATATCTCAATCACGGACTGATGTGAATTATATTTTGTCCACGAATTCTTATTAAATATTTCCAAATTGTCTTTCAGCTTCCTTTCATTTCTTTTCCACTGTTGCACTGCTTCCAGATGAGTGTTTTCGTATTTAAGCATTTATCCAATCACATTTCAGCCATCATTTGTTACCAGGGTCAAAAATCTACCTGGCCGCCTTCACAATCAGTTCTGCAGGCTCTAGAACATGGGTGTCACATGCGGGCCACATACAGCCTAGGGAGATGTCAAGTGGGCTGGACCATTAAAATTATACCATACTCTGCTAAAAATATCATTCATTTCCTTTGTTTTGGTGTAAAGAAGCACAAGAACATTAGGAAAATATTGACATTTAATGAACTATCCTTTTACAAAACATTTCATGAAACACCTCATATTTCCTTAGACAAATGTGTATCATTCACAAATATGCATTGCAACTGATCCCACTGATTGTACAAAGGCACAAAACTTTAATTGGTACTGAAAAATATATTTATGCACTTTAAGATTAAATGAGACTTTTAAAGAAAGGGAATTTTTAAACCACTTACACATACGCATATAAAATCTAAATGTAATCCCTGCGTACACCTTACAAACTAAGGAGAGTGATTTTAAATGTGTAATGAAGAAAGTGTTCACCTGTCCTGTAAATCTGTAAACTTCGTACATGAAACATACATACACATACAATACATACTGAAAATTTATGGAGTTGTATGAACAGTAGAATTCCATCACAGAACTTTTGTTTTGAAGCTGCTGATTAACATTAAATATACCACACGTATGCCAGGCTGTGGGTAATGTTGCTGTCGCTGAGAAGTTTGTCAAACTGACGATGGTTCAGACCTCTGGACCGGATGAAATTTACAGTGCGAACAACCACCTCCATGACGTACGTGGTACATCAGCGACTTGCAACACAATGCCTCCTGGTGCAAAATACAGTGAAATGTCCAGAAACGATCTCCTCCATGAAGGGCTTGTACTTTGTCTTTGAACTTTGTGGCGACACCTGCTTTCTTTCCGACCATGGATGACGCGCCGTCTGTAGCCAGGTTGACAGCGCGGGACCGGTTCACTCCAACTCTGTCCAATACAGCAACGGCAGAGCCGAAAATGTTCTCGGCTGTTGTGGTGTCCATCATTGGCGATGAAACTGTTGCTTTAACCAATCAGAGTTCGAGTTGGCAACCCAAGGCATGCTGGAAGGCGTTGGGAACATTTTCACAAACGATGATTGGCTAGTCACTAGATAATCATCCAACCATCCATTTTCCAGACCGCTTAATCCTCATTAGGGTCGCAAAGGGGTACTCGAGCCTATCCCAGCCGTCTTCAGGCATGAGGCGGGGGACACCATGAATTCGTTGCCAGCCTGTGCCATGCATGTTTTTGGAATGTGGGGGGAAACCGGAGGACCCAGTTTGCATGTTCTCCACGGGAGAACATGCAAACTCAACACAGGGTGGCCGGACCGGATCTTGAACTCACGACCTCTGCACTGTGAAGTGCTAACCACTTGATACCGGGCCACCTAGCTAATCATAGTTTGCGAAAACTGCTCTGATCACAAGCCGCAAATGATAATAGCATACTGACCAGAGCTAGCACACTGTATCTGTAGCGAGCTGCATAAGCAAATATATTGTGTTGATTTAATGGGAGTTTTGTCAACCCAAAATGGCTGAAGGAGGAGAAGAAATTGATTTGGGTGGAGACTTACTGTTAACAACAAAAAAAGAAAATTATTAAGAAAGGTCGGTCTGTTATTTCCTGGCTAATGGTAGCCTCTAGTGGACTTGTAGTCAATCACACCACGTTTTTTTTCAGTCTGGATTGTTCAGACGGAGCACGACTGAAGGCCTAGCGATGAAAGCCACGGCCCGCCACTGTAACAGTCAAGCGTTTTGAGTAGGTGAGGTAGAAAAGCACGGTGTAAATCAGAATCAGAATCAGAATACCTTTATTCGTCACACAATGAGGAAATTTGCAGTCCACAGCAGCAATTGAAAAGGGATTGAAATGACAGCTCATTTACCACATGCGGAATGTCACTCATTCAGCAGATTTGTCTTCATCGCTATCTTGCATGTCTAACCCATCATCCAGTGAACAGCGCAAATCAAGACTTCATAGCGTCTCTAAAATAGCATGCGATTTCCACCATAATGATGGTGATAATGACAGTTTAGAGACAATCATCCTGTCTCACTGCTTCAATCGTCCCGAGTGGGAAAATGTGTTCCGTTTTTATCTTTGGAGGAACAAAGCTTTGAAATGGATACCATGAACTTATGTCATTTCCCTCATCACTTACTAGTTGATCATTTTATTAGTTCGCCATATGCAAAGTGATTTGGATGTCTCCGCTTTTTCAAAATGAAACAGGGAGGTAAATAAAACTACGGTATCTCTAATCATGATGATTAGGGCTCTGCAAATAAAAACAGAGCCTTATTTTATGTCATAGCGTTTGCATGGGAGAACAGCCCATTACACAAACAAAACGAGCACACAAAACAGTGTGTGTGCATGCATGTGAGTGTGTCTGTGTGTTTATGTACATATTATTTCAATGTTGATGAGGTCTTATGTCTACAGTTCACTTCCACAAAAAAGTATGGGTTCTACAGCTAGCAGGATGAAATCTACCTGAGAACACAGATTTATTACCTTTCATTTAAAAAGCCCTGAATGCTGATAGGTGCCGACAGGTGGGACATAAATTGCTCACAGATATCTCTGCTATTATAATCCTGCTTTGTCTGTGGTGATTACAAAAGAAGTGCACTGATGTAGACTTGGAGTCCCAAACAAAGCTGTTCGTGTTTTTTTCAAATGATTAAGCCAACCGCAGAGCTCATGGCTACACCTGCTTATTTGTATTAAAAGAAAAATATCTTGGAATACAGATTAAGATGATATTTTGGAGCTATACAATTTTTGCCATTGAAATTGTCATCAAGCATGTTATTTAGAAATGTTATTGAGTGAAGGCTTTATGTCCGGATATGAAAATCCTGTGTTTCTCTTTCCAGAAAGTAAAATATCCATGTTTAAAACAAATTCAGCAAATGTTTATTTAGTCATCTATCTATCTATCTATCTATCTATCTATCTATCGGTTGGTCCGTCCGTCTGTCCGTCTCTCTGTCTGTCTCTTTTGTCTGCATACCTGTCAACCTGTAGGTTTTTGCCGTACAAAGTATGTTTATTGTGCATTTTAAGACGTGTACGACAAACAAGAAAATACGGAAAACGCAAATTTGTCAATTATGGGTAACATCCGGTATACACCGAATATCACAAAACGGCAAATCAATCAAGTCAAACAAGTTTGCCGCGATTATCTTTTTTTTCCGTTGCAAACGAAGCGAGTGGTTTGATGCTACTGTGCGCAAGCGTCTGCCGATTTCCCATTGCATCATTCCAATCACACGTTAATCACACGTGGGGGCTGGCCTAGTCGGGGAAGCATGTCGTCACAGAGAGAAGGGACGACCCGACAACGAGTAGTCTGCGAGAGAGCCTGAGAGAGAGCATGAATGACTTTGCGTGAGTTGTGGCGTAACAACTCCGGTATGATTGTGCTAACTGCACTGTTTGCTTAATAAAAACCTGACCAGCTGTGCCAGCGACTGTGCGCATCCTTTATCACGCCGAGGGGCATTACATTGGTGTCAGAAGCTCCGGATTCACCCGTCGCTCGTCCAACCTTTGAGGGAGGATGTTCCGTGACGACGCTACCCGGCTGGAAGGTAAAGGGGGAGGCCTTGCCATGTGGAATTGACGTGTCGGAGTCAAGTGGCAGAGAGCGCGGCCGTCTTTACATTGGCAATCCGCACCAGAATGGGCATGAGCCCGCCATTACGACAAGTGCAGTCGTCGCCACAAGGAGCGATGAGAGCATTAATGGCGGCACCGTGGCCCTCCATGAAGGCGCAGAAATTCTCCGGGAACGGAAGTTGGGAGGCGTATTTGGCACAGTTCGAATTGGTGGCCGGGCAAGGTGAAGGCGGTGCAGCTAGCGCTTTCATTGACTGAGGAGGCTACGTCCTGTCTGCTGCTACTGAGCCCTGGACATAGACTTGATTACAGCGCGCTGGTGGGTGCTCTGCAGCGTCGCTTTGAGGAGTTCAATTTGAAAGACTCCTTGCGCTGCGAGTTCAAGCAGCGTGATCGGCATCCCGGTGAGCCGCTACGTTGTCTTGCCCATGCGATCGAGAGCCTGGGTCGACGGGCATATGCTGGGATGCCAGAGGACGTCCGAGATGAACTGATTCGTGACCAGTTCATCCAAGCTCTCAGACCGGATGAACTGCGGCTGCACGTCCAGCTTGCCCACCCAGGGGCGCTCGGAGAAGCACTTGCCCTTGCGACAGAGAGGGAGATCGCAGTCAAGGGCGACCTCGTTGTCGATAGGTGAGGCGTGCCGGCCGGCGTGGGTGGAAGAGCTGGTGTGTGCGTTGAATATCCGGCCAGCACAACAGGAGGAAGGGAGTAGTCGACGTGCACGCCCTGCTGTCTGCTGGGGGTGTGGACAGCCAGGTCATCTGCTGCGACGCTGCTCAAAGATGAAACGGCGAAGGGTCCCTGAAGGCTGGGCAGCGCAGACCCCTCCAGTGGTCAGCCGGGAACTGCGATCCACATGCGGTGGGTTGGACAGATGTGGGGGACCCCAGTCATGTCCGTATGCAGATTGGAGACGTTTCCTGAACAGCCTTGGTGGACACTGGGTCTTCAGTCACGATCGTGAGGCCTGACGTTGTTCCAGCAGGAACCGTCTTGAAGTCAACACACATAAAACTGAGAACAGTGACTGGTGAAACGGCCAAGATGATGGGCAAAATTTGTTTTTGCCCTGGGGGGTTCCTCAACAACCCAATCAGCTTGGGTAGCTGACGTGAGTGAACCCTGTATACTCGGACAGGACTTTTTAAAAGCCACAACATGTGTGGTGGACTTGGGGGCTGTGGTGCTCACCCTGCCAGGTGGCCAGCATGTCGAGCTGATCACGGCATCTCGACAGGGTACCCTAGGGGTGGCCATCATCACAGAAGACCCTTCAGCAGTGCTGTCCGCTCTGCCCTCGACAGGAGATCGGGTACAGGTCACTCGCCCGGTGATGGAATGCCCACCAGAGGGGGCAATAACATCAAGAGAGTTGGAGATGCATGGAGAAGCGGCTGCTGCTGGGCCAGCATGCTGCACCTTGGAGGCTGTGGACACTGCAGAGTGGGCTACAAAGCAAGAAGCTACGACCTCAACCCAGTGCAGCAGTGGGTCCAGAGTGGCAGGAGGCCACCCTGGAAAGACGTGATGGGACTCTCTGCTGCTTCCAAAGCCCTTTGGAGAAAGTTTGCTGTGCTACGCATAAAGGATGCTGTGCTGCAGCATGCTTGGAGAGAACATGCTGCTGGGGAAGAGAGATGGCAGGTGGTTGTGCCAAAAACTATGCGAGAGACTGTGCTGAGAGCATGTCATAGGGGCACTGGCTCAGGACACCTTGGCCGCGCAAAGACCCTCCGACGGCTCCGCCAAGTGTTCTACTGGGGACAGAATCGACACGACGTGGAGGACTTCTGCCGGCGCTGTGAGGAGTGTGCGGCCGGCAAGAGACTTCAAGCCCAGTCGCACGCACCACTTCAGGCGTTTGGGAGACCTCCGGGATGCTCAGACTCAGAGCCAGGGCGACCTCAGAGACGGACACAAGGGCCACAACAGCTTTGGCTGGAGGTTTTTTGTTCATCCCTCGGGGCGAGGGTTTCATAAAGGGGAGGGTAGTGTAACGTCCGGTGCTTGCGAGTTGCATGTTTGGGGGCTGGGCTAGTCGGGGAAGCATGACGTCACGGAGAGAAGGGACGACCCGACAACGAGTAGTCCGCGAGAGACCCTGAGAGAGAGCATGCATGACTGAGCGTGAGTTGTGGCGTAACGACCCCGGTATGATTGTGCTAACTGCAACGTTTGCTTAATAAAAGCCTGACCAGCTGTGCCAGCGACTGTGCGCATCACACCGAGGGGCATTACAATACAATAGCATACAAAATAGAGAACACTGTAGTAATCAAGCAACACATTATCATTTATTAAGAATGTGTACAGAATGATATAACGAAACACATGTAACATGTTAAACAACATAAATAAACACGTTTGAAAAAAATATGGTGTATGATTATTTTGTATTTTGTAAGGGCGTGGAGCCGTGGAGGTTGACAGGTATGTGTCTGTCTCTCTGTCTCTCCCCTTCTCTCTCACCCCCTCTCTCTGAGGATAAAATATACAGATATGTATTCTTTTAGTATGTCTTTTTGTGATCTGGAAAGACACATGCCAAAACAGTGACTTCAATGGCACCCAGCGTGGGGACGCGCGGGATTCGATAACTTTTGAAAAAGGACATCTGTCATTTGAAGCAGTCATGGCACCCACTCTCACAAAAACAGCTACAAAAATGGGACAGGTCTGGACTTCCTCATGCACAAATTGGAGAGAGCATTGGCGGAAGAGAAGGGTGACAGGATGAAAAGTGTGAAAGCGGCAATCTGCGTGCGCGTGAGAGCGGGTGCATGTTCCATCCCTTCTGTGGTGTGTCTGCTGCCGAGCCTCGAGTTTTGGCTTGTATGTGTGGGTGTGTTTCGTTATCTCGGGCAGGCGGAGGAGTTTTCTGCACGCCAAGTGCGTTCACGGCTCTCCCGTACATGGGACACCCGGTCCAATATTTTATGAGGCGCGCCCCACTTTGCTCAAAGCATCACTCAGCGTGGGACGAGAAAGACCGAAGACATTTTTCAAGTGGACTGCAGTTCCACTTTCAAGTAAATATTTCCACCGCAATATTAACTAACAGCAGCTGCGGGGTTCATGTTTGTAAAAAAAAAGATCACTGTGAGCCATTTCGGGGGTTAGCAGCGCTCTTTCGTTGAAAAACACGCCGTTTGACTTTTCACCCAAAGAATAGTTCAACGTTGATTTGCGCTCTTTGCATAAATGTAACTTACTTTGAATTAAGCTTGAGTTACTTACCGAGACGGAGCCTCTTGTGTTGACTTGGAGTCGTTTTGCTTAGCGCGCAGGTGAGTTCGAGTGACAGAGTTCGTGGCGGTGGTGTCGAAGGAAAGAAAATAACAAGTATAGGAGGAGGCTCCCTGCTGCGTCCTCGGGACTGATTGCAGCACAGATATTCCTTAAAGCGACCTCACTCACATCCCCGTGCTCAGACGACGATGTGATTGGGAACATGTTACATAATCAATTCCTCCGTGGCACACACTCGTGCACGCGCAGCCACGCGCCCCCACACAGACCAACGCGGACGCACACGCACGTTCGGGGCCAGTGGGGACATTGGATGATTACAAATGTGCGCACACAGTCAGTCTCCTTGCCCAAACTCAGAAAATGCAGATCTCAGACCTTCACTCATTCTCCACTGAAAAAAGTATTGATTTTTGTTTTATTTTGTTTCCAACACATTCACTGCCAGACATGTGCGAAAATGTGTCCACTCCAGTGCCAGTACTGTAACACGTGTTTTTGTTTTGTCATTGTCACTCAAATTCCAGGACCCACATAATATTGAGTTTTACGACTAAACAAACATTCAATACATTGTTAGAAACTTTAGACTCTCTTCTTTCATCAGAATAAAAGAGTTAATTCCTAAATTATATGGGTCGGGAGTTATATGAGGGTGAAATGAGAGCGACTGTCCCAAAATACAATGCAATACATACACATACAGTAAAGTCTCGTTATATCGATATTTTCGGGAGTCGGAAAAAATATCTATATAACCGGACTATCGATATATAGCCGGTGCCGAACTGCATTAAAAGGGGTCAATGGGGGATCTTTGATATGGCATGTAATTTTCTCCTTGAGTTCGTGGATTGCGTATTTAGCATGCTTTTGTACTGTAGTGAAGTGAAAAATAAACTTAGGCATTAAATAAAGACATCATTTGTTGTTTTCATAACGCACTCTTGCAATCGTGACTCTGAGTAGCTCTCGACAATGTTGACATTGTACACACGAGAGAAACCACGAACGCCAGCATGTACATACTGTATGAAAAATAGTTATTATCGCAAGCGATAAAGATATCGGAATACAACACAATTAAATACACATATGGAAAATAAAAACTGCAACGTTTACATTACTTACGTTGATAAAGTATTCTGCGGCACGTCGAACTCTTTCGCCATGGAGGATTTAACGAAACTTTACTGTACCTGTACTTATATGGGCTTTATCAACAGCTGAAGCTGGAACAAAGTGCTAACATGGGGAAAAAGGAAATGCTGCCCCCTTGTGGAAAAGGAAAAAAAACATTGCCAGCGGCCATGGCCAGCGCTTTATCGGCACCCATGCAGTAACAAACAAAATCAAAAGAAATTTGCGAATGGGGCTCTACGTCATATTTTTAATTCCAGAATAAATGTGTGAATGGCAGTGAATGAGTTAAAAACACTTACATGGACATCATTGTATTGAAGTTCTATTGTCGTGCATTCGTGTTAATGTCATTTGCTAAATATAAATATTATTCATGTCACACAGGGGGATGAGAACAAGTACCAAGGAGGTCTTCAGGCTAGGGGAAATTCCCATTCGTTATAAAATAAAAGTGATCCATTTTCATCCACCTGTCCCTCCATTTTCTGGAACAAATGTCCACATGAGAGACTGGGGGAGTTCTGTGTTGAGACCAGACACTCCCAAATTTGTGGAGTAATTCCAAGAAAAAAAAAGACATTTCGCCTTCTCATCTTTTCATTTTGGAATGTTCTCTTGGAAGCAATGCTCGTCAGATCACATGCAAGAACAACATTAAAAGTGGCAATAGAGTATTTGTCTGTTTCTTAATAAATTGCATTTTTTTCTCTTTTCTCTTTTTTCACTTTGTTTTCAAAACACAATCATTTTAACAAACACTAAAACCTTCTCTACTTCCTCAAAATGCCAATAAATGTGTCAAAAAGTCAAGTGTTTGAAGCCACAAGACTGTCAGGAGTCAGATTGCTTCTTGAATTGTACACAGTAAATCTTACATTGACTTTATACAAAATACATGAGCTGCTGTCAAGGCAGCCACTCTGGCAGCGGCATCTTGAAGTCAAAAGAACAAAAATCAAAATAACAAATAATATGACAATGCTAAAACAGAGACAGTCATTAAATCCTAAACACTTTCTGCACCCTCTTTGTCATATGAAGCAGTTATAGGTGAAAGAGGAGAGGATTAAATGAAATGAATGAATGCTTTCCAGCAGCTCATGTATTTCTTTTTTCTACTTTCATTCCTTTCATCACTTTGCTGCTGTGAAATGTAAATTTCTCCACTGTGAGACTAATAAAGGCAAATCCAATCCAAAGTGGCCTTTTCGCCAGTGGATCAGGGACATCATGGTGAAAAGTGCACGTCTGCTACAAGCTACATGTTGAAAGCAAACACGCAGTTGTATCATCCATTGACGAAAAGAGATTGTCTCACATCTCCTGTCCCACGTAAATCCGCTTCAATTCCAAGCCGCAACAGTTCCACATACGCATCGGCGCTCTGCGCTGACGCTCCTCTCTTCTCATCGCGGAGTCCTCAAGCCATGCATCCATCCAGCCGCAGACTGTACAACAGCACTGACCATTCTGCTGAACAAAGCGGGGCTGTGAAAATGCTGCCTATTACAAGCGCAAAAAAGTACAAACGCCCCACAGTTGTCCAGCAATGACAGTCAAATGGCACAACATTCCAGCAATCCAAAACAATGCCAGAATATTTGTGCTGCCGAAAGGGCACAACAACTCAGCAATCTTCTTGATGAAAATGCTGAAAAGCAATTCCTATCCGTTTCACATGATGCACAACAACACAAATAAATACTAATATAAGAACAATATAAATAATACAGTAAACACTTTTACACATCCTAATGTCCGTACAAAATGTGAAATTGGATAACTATCCCTTTTATCTCAATTTGAATGCAACTTTTGACACAATTTCTCATCATCTTGAGTGTTACTTCCATTCGACTTTCTTATACACCCTGGGATGCTTTATATCAGAAGTTCTCTATCTTCGTGCACAGTGGAAGCCGAGTATAAAATGTTGTCAAATTGCGCATGTGTGAAGGGTTCTTTCTTTTCATATTTTTGCAGAAGTGTGCAGAGTTAAAATGTTGAGATTTTCTTTGGGAGTGACCAGGTTGGATAGGATCAGGAATGAGTACATTAGAGGGACAACTCATATTAGAGGCTTTGGAGAGAAAGTCAGAGAGGCCAGAATGAGATGATTTGGACATGTCCAGAGGAGAGAGAGTGACTATATCGGGAGAAGGATGCTGAGCCCTGAACTGCCAGGCAGGAGACCGAGAGGAAGATCGAAGAGGAGGTTTATGGATGTGGTCCAAGAGGACATGAGAGAAGAGGATGCACAAAACCGGGATAGATGTAGGACATTGATTCGCTGTGGCGACCCCTGAGGGGAAAAGCCGAAAGGAAAAGAAGAAGAGGAGTGCAGAGTTAAAATGAGTCTTTGCACCATTGTGGGAGTGAACAAAGTTGTTTCAATTAACGTCCCATGTAGGTGTTTTACACTGAGGCAGTCCATGCAGGAGATCAAGGAAAATACCCACTTGCAGATAATAAAAATTTGGCAACACCAAAGTGGGCACTTGAAGACCCACCTCCAATCATGCGACCATGTGTGCAACAAAACATACACACACACACACACACACACACACACACACACACACACACACACACACACACACACACACACACACACACACACACACACACACACACACACACACACACACACACACACACACACACACACACACACACACACACACACACACACACACACACACACACACACACACGCACACACACACACACACACACACGCACACGCACGCACACACACACACACACACACACACACACACACACAAACTGCAGTCAGGAGGGTGCTTTTAAAAATACATTAACAATGATGACGACAGTTCTGCATTCAAATGCCCGATTTTTACAATGACTCAGAAGTTTTGATACATGCTATTTTCAAAATTCATGAATGAAATATGATGAGATCCATGACACATATCAGTGGAGCGCAGAATCTATCTGCCTACACATCAATCAAATCCACCAACATTGCATGAGACTACTGGTGCCGCAACTTGAACCTCGTTTTAACTGGTCCCAGGTCAAGTCTACTTTCTATCATCAAATTGACGGGAACGATCGGTCTGGGTAACAGAAAATGCTCCCAGTCCACCAGAAGTTAAACTTGCCCTGACCAAAAATAACAATGTGCACGTGTGTCTGTCTATGTTTATTAACAATATCATGCATTTAGGAGCAATGATAATAGTGTCTTCTCGTCAGTTACGATCCTGCTGCCTATCATGCATAAGACACCAAGTCTGTCACGATTTGCAAGGAGGTGGGTCGTGGTAGACCCAAAAAAATGCTGGCGGGAGGGAGGAACAGGGTGTAATTGACAAATTGTAGTAAATAAAGTCAGTCACAACAAAATCTCAAACAAAGTCATCAGAACAAAAAGGTCCAAAGTAGCAAACAAACCCATGAATAAAACATGACAAAACAAACCCGGCAGTGTGAAACAAACAATGACCTGACACTGAATGGTTGTGCCGTAAGTCCTTTTATCTGCCACTGATTAAAATGACCAACACCTGTGCAGCTGCAGGCGAGGCCCAGGCCCGTTGGTCGCAAACCGAAAGGTTACAATGGTTAAAATATTTTCTTTCTTTTAATGTTTGTCCATTGTTGTTAGATTAAGCATTGATGTGCAGTTATTTAGCATGATATCCAAAATATCTGCTAGTTATCGTCCTGCATGTTATACAGAAGAAAAAAAATAGGTCTATTATACAAAGCCTGCTTCCGCAGTCCAAACATAATCACAATTACTATCTGTGTCCAGCTTCCACTAACAATAACACCTCATTCTAATTTCAACTTAATTCCCTTTTTCTTGTTTGAGCAACAGATTGTTAACTGCATCTTTGCACTGTTCCCGCACGCGGCGGTCTCAAGTGGAGGCTGTTGGCCAGCACAGTAATAGCTGTTTGTCGGCAAGACAGAACAGTGAGCCGCTCGCGCCAACCGGCAGCAGATCCGTAGGTGTTAACTTTAGACTGAGACAAGAGTGATAGGCCACTGAAAAATCACAGATAGACTTTGGGGAGAGCAGCTGGGAAATAACCCCCCGAATGAGCAAATAGCCACCATCTTAGGATGTATACCCCTCACTTCCCACCATCACTCCTTTTCGCGTTTGACTTTTTCTGCTCCTGCTTTGGGTGACAGTCAATGATTTTCAATCAAAATTTGTCCTGAGTGTTTCACGGCATGTTGATGAGCTCAAAAAGGGAAGTCAAATAAGATTTTATAATACACAGAGCAGGTTTCTTATGGCTTCTACAACAAACCTGTCAGTCAAAAAGCTCGTGAACAGATACAGTGCACACAATGTTTACAATATAATCTGTGTTTTTTAAAATATTTTAAAAAATATTTATCTAATAGCGCATTGATGCACTCCCTTATTCCATTCACTCTGCTGTTCAGATATCCATCCCTGTCTATGCTTACATGAAGATAATGTTGGTATAAATAAAATAATTTACCATATTTGGATTCAAAAGGAGACACACAAGATACACAAATGGTAAGGTTTATACAATACAATACTGATTGATTTATATAGCTCTTTAACAACAGCTGAAGCTGCAACAAAGCACTTAACATGGGCAGGTATCATATACAGGAAATAAAGTAGTCACAAAGGTAGTAGAAAACTCCAGGGAGGATCAAGTCGGAAAGAGTACAAGTGAGTTTTGAGAAGGATTTTAAAGATGGGGAGCGAGGAGGCTTTCCAAATGTTTAGTGGCAGGTCATTCCAGAGAATTGGACCAGTAACGGAAACGGCTCAATCCCCTCTGAGCCTCCATTTATTTTTTTTGCACATCTAATAATGTTTGGTCAGCAGACCTGAGGCGTCGGGGAGGTTTGTAGAGGTGGATGAGCTTATAGACATAAGGAGGAGTGAGGCCATTGAAAGATTTGAAAATGAATCCGATCTTTAAAAGAACTCTAAAATGCATAGGGAGGCAGTGAAGGGATGCCAGAGGAGGTATTATGTGCTCCCTCTTACGAGTACCAGTCAAGAGGCGAGCAGCAGCAGCATTCTGAACCAGCTGGAGATGCCTCATTGAAGATTTTCTGACTCCAAAGTAAAGCACATTCCAGTAATTGAGCAGAGATGTGACAAAGTTCAAGGTGCTCATAAGAAAGGAGAGGTTTTATTTTAGCCAGCTGCCCAAGATAAAATAAGTTTTTTACACAAATTTACACAAAGGTGATTTTTTTCCCTCCCCAAAGGTTGAATGTATCACAGACCATGTAATTCAAGAAAATATTGTTTGAGTGTGATTGCATCAGTTCACCACATTCTTGTTTAATTGAAATTTGAGGTGAGACTGCTCCCCCAACTTGTCAATCCATATCACATATCCATAAAACATTTTATAACATTGTTCATTTGTCTTTTTTTAACTTTGGCATTTAGCATTAAACTGCATCTAGCACTGGGGTTGAAAAAAAAACCAAAAATATTTTTTGGGTATGAGTCATGTTGGTAAAATGTCAACAAGGCAATATAACAGTGATTCCCAACTAGCGGGCTGTGGCACACTTGTCTTGGGTGATCATCAGGGGTAATGTGGCATAACCCGTTTCACTTCCTTCATCTGAAACCTATTTTTCATTAATTAGAAATATGTTGATTGAATTATCTATGCCGGCACAAAAAGAAGATGCATGTCCATCAGATGGCAGAAACGTCAAGGTACAATAAACCAGTGTGTTTACCCATTGCCATTAAAAGAAAAGAAAAGGTCAGAAAAGCAAAGCTTCTTGTGAATCTATCAGCTCGGATTTTTTGGGAGGTGGCGCACCATGAAATAAAAAATGCGTTCCTTGGTACAATGACGGTCCAAAAACTGCAGAACGATTCTCTTCACACAAGGAGAGCATGCACACAACCCAATCAGTGTTTTGGACATGATCTGTAAATGCGCAAATCGCATTGTGATTATTTGAAGAGCATAAGGTTTGTTGACGTCACCAAAAGTCATGAATCGATTTTTACACATACCAGAAAGTGTTTGAAGTAGTCCCTGTCAAAAAGTGATGACCCAATTTTAGGAAGCATTTGACAATTTGAGATATTTGCATTTAGATTTGCTATTGCATTTGATTTAGGGACCAGACCGACGACAGTGTTGGCACGAATTGATTCAGCACAAATATTGGGAGAGGAAAATAATAAGAACGAGACTGAATGGGCAGGCTGCTGAAGTTGTATACCCTGTATGTATTAAAGCCACAACACGTGTTGTTTTGTAATTATGAGTGTTAATGTCATGATCTGGTTGGCGACCAACGGGGGGCGCTGTCGCCCCCGCCTACACCTCACAGGTGCTGGTCGTCCCGATCAGATTGGCGACCAGCGGGTAGCGACGTCAGCCCTGCCTGCAGCCTCGCAGGTGTTTGTCTCTCCGTCTCGCCAGCCTGTAAAGATCAGTCTCTCCTTCCTTGCTGTCCAGCCGAGCATACAAGTCATCATAGGCCTCTTTTTTGGCCTTTGCCCCCTTTACTTTAACCGTGCGCTGCATCTCCTTGTACTGCTGTCTACTCTCGTCCGTCCTCTCAGTGTCCCATTTCTTCTTTCCTAACCTCTTTCTGTGTATACACTCCTGCACCTCCCCATTCCACCACCGTCTCCTTAGATACCTTTCTTCCACACGATACACCAAGTACTTTCCGACCTATGTCTCTGATTATGTTCGTTTTAGTTTGCCAGTCATCTGGAAGGACCTCTTGCCCACCCAGTGCTTGTCTTACCTTCTTCCTAAATGTCATGCAACACTATTCCTTTTTCAACTTCCACCATTTTGTCCTTTGGTTTCTTCATCTTCCTCACTTCCAGCGTCATCCTACACACCACTAACCTATGCTGTCTGGCTACACTCACCAACCACTACTTTGCAGTCACTGATTTCCTTTAGTTGGCGCCGTTGACACAAAATGTAGTCTACCTGTGTATTTCTGCCTCCACTCTTATGGGTCACCCTATGTTCCTGTCTCTTCTGAAAGAAAGTATTCATAATAGCCATTTCCATTCTCTTAGCAAAGTCAACCACCATCTGTTCTACAGCGCTCCTCATCTGGAGTCCAAACCCGCCCAGCACTTCCTCATCATCTTTGTTTCCTGTGCCAACATTTCCATTGAAGTCTCCGCCAATTACAACCCTTTCACTTCTCGGGATGTTCTGTATGACTTCATCAAAGTCCAACCAAAATGTCTCCTTCTCCGCCAGCTCACATCCGACTTGTGGGGCATACCGACAAACAACATTGAACATCACGCCTTCAATTTCTAGCTTCAGACTCATCATTCTATCTGATACTCTTTTTACTTTGAAGATATTCCCAACAAACTCCTCTTATAAGATAACCCCAACTCCATTTCTCTTTCTGTCTTCACCATGATAGAACAACTTAAACCACTACCCTAAGCTTCTAGCCTTGCTCCCTTTCCACCTTGTCTCCTGGACACACAGTATGTCTACCTTCCTTTTCTGGATCATGTCAACCAGCTCTCTACCTTTACCTGTCATTGTTCCGACATTCAAAGTTCCTACTCTTAGTTCTATACTCTTGGCGTTCAATTTCTCTCTTTTCCTCCAGGCACACCTCCCTCCTCTCCTTCTTCGACCAACAGTAGTCCATTTTCCACTGGCACCCTGAAGGTCAACAGTACCAATGGCGGCCGTTGTTAACACGGGCCTCGACCAATTCAGGGATTCAGTGGTTTGATTCGCCTATTTGTCTTGGCAATTTTTTTTACGGTGGATGCTGTTGGGGTAATTTGGGATGGGTAATTTGCCATACAAACATCTCTAAACATCGCTCTGTAATCTTTGTTTACATTTAGAACTTCCTCGTATGTCATATCCTGCCTTCCTTTACACGATGTCGCATTTTATTACGTCACATCCTGTCGCGTCATTACTATGCGCCGCATAAATACTCCTGCAGCCCGTTCGTCTCTCTCTCTCTCTCCATGCGCTCCCTCCTCCGTCCGCACCACAATGCCCGTGCTCTCCAAATTAAATCAACTTTCTGTTCAAGTCCTGGCTCCCTGATGATTTAACCATCGATCTCCATCAACACCCGTCGAAGCAATGAACCAAGGGCGAACGATAAAAAAATAACCCAACATTCTGGTGCCAAGAAACCCGCGCCGGTTGGGTCCGAAGCGCTTGAGGGGTGCGTGATGGAAGCGCCTCTTCATTCTGACCTGACCACACGGTTGAGTTTCACGGGTGAGTGCCGCTAGCATGCTGCTATGTTGGGTGAACGAATGTGGAATCCTTTGTGGCCAGAAGGATTTCTTTGCGCGTAATCCACGTATCGAGGCTACTAACGCGACTTTATTGGAAGATATCGTCCGATTATAGCCCATGTTCAAACTATGGGTTCTATTTCTGATGATCGGGCCAAGGCGGGTCCCCATTTGAGTCGAGCCTGGAGGTGTATTAAATATATACGCGACAAATCGATCCTAATGTTTATCGAGATGTCTGGTTTACCGCGCCCTGGCTGCCGTACTGTAAGACCAGAATAATTCTAATTATAATATTCACAAGGGGTGAATTTTTAGAATTCACTGTGCGCGAGGGCCGTGAGTGAAATTGGGGAATTGAGAGATTTCACTCCGGACGTTTTTTGTTTTAAATAGCTGCAGCTATAATGGTTGACAAGAGACAGAAGCTCTTAGCTTTTGGTGGTCATCTGCTTGTATCCACAAGAGCGACAAGGGACCGTTCCCTCGGCGAGGCCTGCTTGTTGACGCGATATTGTGGATTACCGTAATTTCATTTCATTCAATTAATTCAGCAACACTAGCACATGGTCAACAATGCTAGCCATTGCTACGGGGTTTCCCAGGGAGTTTCATTGTCCAGGGGGCAGAGGGTGGTCGGCTGGAGGAGGGGGGCGTTAGGGGGAGCAGTCCTTGTGTGTGTGTTCTTGTCTTCCCTTTTCGTGTTTTGTCTTTCGTCTTTTTGTGCATGCATTGTGTGTTTTTATGTATTGTTGTGTATGTACGCGCGTTGTGTAAACTTCTAAGAAAACCAAAGAATGCGGATAGACCACCTCCCCATTCTTCTTTCTGTACCCGTAAGAGAGGGATGGGGGGTGAATTCACAACCACATTCTGAGATCGGCAAATTGATTCATTCGCGAACAAGTTAATAAAGGAAAATAAAATTAATAAAGGGCTGCGTTAACATTCACAAACATGTGTATAAAAGACATTCTTCCTGCCGACTTTGATTCTGCCGCGAGGCCTCTCTTCTCCACAGAACCGAGGCGGCCTTGTCATCACGAGAGAACTCGACCGGGTGCCATGGAGTGGGCTGTCCTGTCTCATCGGGAGACCTGGTCAACCATGCAGCGAGGAGACTTTCGTCTCCGCTCGACGTCCTCATGAATGACATAACACTGTTTCTTTTTCCATAGCTTATTGACGAATGCTACTTGAAACAAAAAAACGGAATTAAATAATTAATTAGACTGAGTGAGCAAATGAATAGACATAAGCCGAACTACAGTGAATTTGTAAAATTATCAGCGTCGAAATTGTGCCACATTGTTCTCAAGAGCGATTTGAACATTGGCCATTTGCGTTTTGGAGTTATTTATGACTGCTGGGATCTGGCCTGCTGTGTCTCAAAAACTGGGGGATGGTGTTTAAGCAGTGAGACCATTGCATTCCTTAGGATAACAATCATGTATGTTTTTGCTCAAGTTTTTCCTCTATCGCGGTTCAATTGAGGAAATAAGGATGTTTATCTCAAATTGAACTGAAATCAGCAAGATAGATGTTGCTAGATTCAATGATAAATGATTATGATTAATTCACTCTTTTGAAGCTACATGCCCTTTTCCATGTAAGACAAATCATTTTGAAATCCTGATTTGGGCAAATGCGAAATGAAATGGAAATTGTATAACATGACAGAATCAAAGAGTGACTTTATAAAATTATGAGTTTAGTTTGTCAAACAGAGCTGAACCTTGTTCTGTCCACAGCTTGTTCAAGCCATTTGAAACAAGCCAGAGTTATTTACGATGCCTCTTATCAAGGGTTTTTGTCAGGACAGAGCTTCAAAGAGGGGTTTAAAAGACCCAGAGAAAATTCGGAGGCCCTGCTGGCTCGTAAACGACGGTTCAATTGGAAAAAGTAAATAAAATGGTCAGTAAATTGGGCTGAATAACAGGAACATTTATCTTGAATTGGATGGAATTGGCAAGGTAAATGTAACTAAATTTGCTGGTGATTAAGTCCTTACAGAGATTCACCAGTTGATATTGTTGGACATTTCATAGAAGGAAAGTTATAGATTTATTAAGATAATGATTGTGACGTGATCATTACACTGGTTTTGACCTGACAATTGTCATCCCCTGAAATCAAAGAGCAGATGATTTGATTCATAAAAACGATAAATTGAATTTGATCGGATGCACCTTTATTAGTTTCTGAGCAGAGAAATTAATTTCAAAAGGAAAAGATGGAGTTGCAAAATTTGATGACTGAACTTTTTTCATTATGCTTTTTGTGCAGATGATGTGTAAAGCAACAATTCGCAAACAGAGCTGGGATGATGGTTGAGAAATTGTTCCATTTGCAGGATGAATTGATGAACTGTGGGGTGCACAAGCCATTTTCATCCACCCATCCTGTGATTTTCATCCGGAGTATCATCCGAACCGAATTTGCATTCTTGGTGTTTTTGGAAACAAAGTTTAATCTCTGCTCCAATTGTCATAGGAGACCCAACAAAGGAGAGGCCGCAATGGCTGGTGGGATGCACCTGCAGAACTAGAGTTGGCACACCCACCTGATGATTTGGGATCAATGACAAAGTCCATATTGAGAATAGTTTTGTTTTCCAAAAGCATAATGTGTGGCATTTATTGTAATGCATGACAATTTTTATTGCACATATTTCTCATCCAACCATCTAGCGAGCAACGAATTGTTACAATTAGGCTTGATTGATTTGAAAGTATTCAATGTTGGAGATGCAATGGAGGAAATCCAACGTTTATTAAGACAGCATGCAGATGCTAATTTATCTTCTGGCTGCCTTTGCGTACAGTGATGACATTTGTCAGTTCAAAAGTAGTTTATAGTTACGACTAAAAGTGCAGGATAACCTGTCAAGATTGATTCGATTGTGAATTATTATTATTATTATGAATTGGATGCAGTGCACATTGGAGTAATTGACTGCAGTGCACATTAAAGGAATTTCTCGCCGGTAAGAATGAAATTGGCAAATGAGTTGAGTGGGCACCGATGTCAGCCAGAGATTCAGGCGAAATCAGATATATTGTGTAGGGCTTCCACGCTAACCAGCTTCTTTCAGAATTGAGAGAAAGAGATCCTTCAGAAGGGGAGGACTCCTGCGGAATCCGTGCCAGGGTGGCCGCAGATGAAGCTGGGTTGCGCGAATGGATGTCCTACGCAGAAGCGAAACTGACTGTCAACTGGTGCCCTCCAACTGAATGACAAAAGGCGAGTACGAGATGACCATTTACACAGATCGCCATAATGTTGACGACCATGTCAACTTGTGCAAATTGTAGAAGGCTGTCCTCCACCCATACCATTTGGTGACATGCAAATGTCCACCAAAAACACATTTTTGCAGAGATGATTTGCTTGGGTGCCAGCAGAGGAGTAACAGCAGAAGAAGCTGTGCTCAATGTACAAAAATTCCGTGGTACACGCTACATGAATTAGTTCTCATGCAGGTGTTGAGAGACATGCCAAAATTTGGACTCCAAATTTTTGACCAATGATTGACAAGCAGTTTTATGCAAATTGATGTCTGTGTAAGCTCTCAGTCGTACAGGAGTGGTCCATCGATGAGAAGGTTTCTTCAGCCGTCATCTGTACAAATTTGAAGGTTTCGGACGTTTCGCCTCCTATCCAAGAGGCTTCGTCAGCGAACTAGGGTCTGACTGGTCGTATTGATGATCTGTGCAATGTCCAAGAGGGATCGTGTTCCGCGCAAACACGTTCCCAATTGGCAAATTCAGACTTTTCATGTCTCAACAGGGGGGAATGGCAATAGCCTAGATCATCATTGCCAAAATTTTCACTTTTGGTGTTGAGTGATGTTAGCTGCAATATCATTCCCACAAGAAAGTGGTGCCCTCCAGAAATGCAGACTCACTAACAACTAACATACACTAACCAACTAAAATCTAACAATAACAATGTCTGCCATTTCTGTGAGAGAATGCATTACAGAGCCTAAACGATGAGACAGATTTTGATAGGGAAAGAAACCCCAAGAAAGTGATGTGCAGAATGATACCATCCTTTCGACATGTGACTTGGCACAAGTCTTCTTTTAGTCTCCACAGGACAGAGCTGCGGTTTGAAGAAGATGACGTGGGCCACGCCAAAGTGGGATGGACCGGTTGCGGAGCTGCTAGCCGTCTTAGCAGCTACAAGCTTCGTCTGGACTCGCGAGGACACCACACCGTTCGTCAAGAAGATTCCCGATGCACAACTGGAGCCGAAGATCACACACCTTTTCCCATTCACCAGCTCGTCTGTACCACACCCTGGGGCCTGCTTGCGACAAATGCTACAAACAATTTTGTTCCTACTCGTCATCCTGGTGATCACCATCCAGGATCCCATGAAGATTTGACTATTGTAGCTAGAGAATGACATGACTTTGATTTGAGAATGTTTCCATTATGATTTTCTTTTCTGTTCACCTCGACCGATGTTAAAAATGTTCGTCAGGGGGGAGATGTTGGGGTAATTTGGGATGGGTAATTTGCCATACAAACATCTCTAAACATCGCTCTGTAATCTTTGTTTACATTTTGAACTTCCTCGTATGTCATATCCTGCCTTCCTTTACACGATGTCGCATTTTATTACGTCACATCCTGTCGCGTCATTACTATGCGCCGCATAAATACTCCTGCAGCCCGTTCGTCTCTCTCTCTCTCTCTCTCCATGCGCTCCCTCCTCCGTCCGCACCACAATGCCCGTGCTCTCCAAATTAAATCAACTTTCTGTTCAAGTCCTGGCTCCCTGATGATTTAACCATCGATCTCCATCAACACCCGTCGAAGCAATGAACCAAGGGCGAACGATAAAAAAATAATCCAACAGATGCCCTTCCTGACACAACCCTCTGTATTTATCCGGGCTTGGGACCGGCACAATAAGACACTGGCTTGTGCCCCCTTGTGGCTACATTAAAACAAAAAACACCATTGATTATGTGACTCAATATTTTTATGAGTACCTCTCAAACTATGGAGTTCGGTGTCAGGACAATCTTGGCCGCCTTATTGCAGCCCTTTCCATGAGGCAAGTAGAAGTGATCCTTGACACCAGGACTGCAACACAGTTGTGTCAATCCCTGGAGGCTTTAAATAATTGCGGCCAAGAACAAATGCCAAAATGCTACAGTTACTCGCCAATGACAAACTATGCCGATCAGTTGCACAGGTCACGTCTGACACACAGCCTCACCAACTAGTTCATTCCCTCGCAAGTTCACTTTCAAATGTTTCTTTTGGTACTTGAACTACAAGGAATACCAAGATAAAGTGGGTCTAAAACTATAAATGTACTGTATTGTATGAAGTGATGGGCCTTTAAGGTAATGATTGATGACAAGGGGAAAAATGAAAAGTAATCCTTTTTTATTGATGTGTTTTAATCATGGATTAGTTTGCATGCATTTGTATCATGTTCTTGCATGACTTTACTCAAGTGATTTGTTCATCAGCAATTTGTGACACGTTAATAGTCTGAAAGTACTGCTTCTGTGGGATTAAGCCCAACAAATAATGCTGAAACAAATGGTATAATAAAGATTTGTCTGTGTAAGCTCTCAGTCGTACAGGAGTGATCCATCGATGAAAAGGTTTCTTCAGCTGTCATCTGTTCTTTTTGAAGCTGTCGGACGTTTCGCTCCTCATCAGAAAAACTTTGTCAGCGACCTAAAATTTTAGTTTGCTGACAAAGCTTTTCTAAAATTTTAGTTCGCTGAGGAAGTTTTTCGGATGAGGAGCGAAACGTCCGACACCTTCAAAGAGGTACAGATGACGGCTGAAGAAACCTTTTCATCAATATAATAAAGATTGTTCCTCGATATGAGTGGCAAAATCTTGTCGGAAACATCCAGGACATTCCGTCCATTGACACATGCATCCATCCATCTATCCATTTTACTCACAAGGATCACAGACATGCTGGAGCCTGAATGATTGCCAGACTCTCGCGGGGCACACAGAGATGAACAACCATCTATGCTCACACTCAGACTTCGGGACAATTTTGAGTGTTCCATTAACCATGCATGTTTTTGGAATGTGGTGTCCAGAGAAAAACCCTGCAGACACAGGGAAAACATGCAAACTCCACACAGGAAGGCAGAATTGAACCCTGCACCTCTGCATTGATGGCTCAACGCGCTTTACCCACTGGGCCACCAGACCACCACCAGGGCACTCCAGTCACAATAAATTTGATGTCCTGATAATTATATAACCTGCAGAGTGAGAATGCTCACAGGTGTATATGTCATTGGAAATTGTAACAAAGAAAGCATTAACATTGCGTAATTAAGATAATACATTGGGGACAGTTAACAATGAGCATCTTTGTAAAGGCAACATTTTCAGACAGCCCTTATTTTGGATTGGATTTTCTGCCCACTGGTTGTAGCAGATCTATCTTAAAAGGAAACAAGTTGCCAAGAAACCACCGGACTGTTTTATTTTTATTTCCACTCTGACCATTTTGTAAATGACTCATATAATCTGCAATTTATCCAGGGAATGTTATCAGACATAGAATAATAGTGTACAATATTGTGAACCATCAATATGCTAATGAAGGCTTTTTTTTGTTCTTTGAGCTAAGCATGATCCAGTGGCCGTGTGTAGTATCTCATTAATAGAGCACGCAAATAGTGCAGAATCTCTGATTCAAGCACAAAAGTGACACTTAATTTCTCCATTCTGTTTTTCCTTAATGTTTCCAAATCACCATCCACTTGGAAATACGGTTTTTGTTATGGGCCATTAAGCCTGGTAAGAAATAAAAGTGGGCCAAAAGAATACAATTCTGTCAGATGGCGCTAAAAACGTCTATTTTTATGCCATTAACTGGAGAACAAGTTAAATTGCGAGATGGACCCCAGATGTGGCTTGCTAAAACAGTTGAATGAGCAGATTGAAGGGGAGATTCAATGTGATGTGCATTGGACCCTATTTAACTTGAATAAATAGTCGACCTATGAGTCCTGCCACAAACATATTCTGGACAGCTCCTGGCATCTGTGTAATGGCCTTACATATGTTTTTATTGTGTTTTATTTTTTGCATTACCTCATCTTCCGTCAGTGATTGGATTGGATTGGATTTGCCTTTATTCGTCTCGCAGGGGAGAAATTTACATTTCACAGTAGCAAAGTGATGAAAGGAATGAAAGTAGAAAAACAAAACACAGGAGCTGCTGGAAAGGCAGCCTCTCTCGCGGCGCCGTCTTGAAGTCAAAAGAACAAAAAACACGAAATAACAAATAACATCACAACACAAAGACACAGAGAGTCATTCATTCTGAAGCACTTTCTGTACCCTCTTTGTTACACAAAGCAGTTCCAGATAAAAGAGGAGAGGATCAAAGCGTCTCTTCCACCATGTGGTCCCTGTGGATCAGGGACCACATGGTGGAATGTGCACGTCGACTTCAAGCTAAATGTTGAAAGCAAACACGCAGCTGTAGCATCCATTGATGAAAAGATTGTCTCACATCTCCTGTCCCACGTGAATCCGCTTCAATTCCAAGCCGCGATAGTTCCACATACGCATCGGCGCTCTGCGCTGACGCTCCTCAAGCCATGCATCCATCCAGCCGCAGACTGTCCAACAGCACCGACCTTTCCGCTGAACAAAGCGGGGCTGTGAAGATGCGGCCCATTACAGGCGCAAAAAAAGCACAATGCCCCAGAGCTGTCCAGCAATTATAGTCAAATGGCACCGACATTCCTCCCATTCAAAAACAGTACTAGCATATTCATGCTGCCGAAAAGGCGCAACCGCTCAGCACAGTCTCCTCCTTGAAGAATGTTGTGGCCAAAAATGCTGAAAAACAATCCGTATCCGTTCCACACGACGCACAACACAAAGTGACAAAAGAAAACACAAAAACAAGACAAAAGCAACAAAAAAAGCAAGTCTCATGAGAGCACTTGCTGACGGCTGCCTACTCAGGCGCCATCTTGGACTTTTCATTTAGACATGGTTCTGGTAAGTAAAAATGTAGCTGTCACTCCCTTAGTGAATACCATTTTATCAAATAGTTTCAGCTGAAACATGTTTTATATTTACTTGACTTTGGTGAATCCAGTGACACAGATGACCAGACACTCAGTCAGTAGCCACGTTGGATCCATAATTGGTCTCAATCAACAGTGCTGGCTTCCTAATATTTCAGAAGACAGCTGTTACCAAGGTTACTGTGTGTGTCGGTGTTTGAAGCCTCTCAGGAAATGCAGTATGTTCTGCACGATGAGCTGCATGTTAATTAATCATTTCGTGTCCAACCAGACGGGGACATAAAGTTGCTTCTGTTACCTCCCGCATTCCATGAGGAATGAAGATAAGTTGGGTGTGAGAAAGGCCCTCCCTTCTCCTTTGAGAGCAGCTGTCACAGCAGAGTCCAGACAAGCTACTTGCTGCTGCAGTGCCTTGATGTCTTGTGTAATAGTCATTGTCTACCACGTGTGGGTCCCCAGTGATGTCATTTTGACAATCCGTCGTTATATTTTCCTGTGTCTCGTAAGAAGCCAATCTTTTTCTTCCTTGAGTCATTTATTATGGTCGAGATGAGAATATTCAATGGGGCATTGAAATGCCTCATAAGTAGATCTGTTTCTGAGGTGAAATTTGTGACAGTTGATTGATAAGATCATTAGAATAGCATATCGATCCTAAATCGTGCCGAAATACTATGTGTGAACTCAGTGGCGGGCCATTCATCGCTAGGCCTTCAGGAGTGCTCCGTCTGAATCAATCCAGACTGAAAAAAGTGTGGTGTGATTTACTACAAGTCCACTAGAGAGACTTTTCGGTTTATGAATGTTACATTTATGAAAATTTTACCTTGGCATATGAACTATTTTTCGGGATACACACGGAGCTGCCACAATGAGTGTCGTTCACGAACGAAGCCTGTACTCCTAACAAGAAAATGGTGGCCACCGTGTTTGTCCTCTATTCCCCGCCCCCAGTCTTCGGTTAAAGCCATGTGATTGGTCAAGAACGCAGCAGTGGGGGATCGCGTTACAGAGAGAGAGAGAGAAAGAGAGTGAGGCCGTTCTCCAAAAAAACAAAATGGCGTCTTCGGTTAAAGCCACGTGATTGGTCAAGAACCCAGCAGTGGGGGGGGGGGGTTAAACATTAAAGAGACAGGCAGACAGGGAGACAGTGAGAAAACACACACACACGAAAGGGAGATGACAGAGCTTGAAACAAAAAAACAAAACTGTGAGAGTGTGAGAATAGCGAGAAAATGGATAGAAAACAGTTAAAATATATGCGATATTTGAACTGTTTTCTATCCATTTTCTCACTATTCTCACACTTTTGTTCAGGCTCCACAAATAACCCGCACAAGTATATCTGTACACTTGATGCAAAAAGCTATCAACCCAGCTAAACAGAACACAATTGATGAAGAACGAGATACAATTCTCATTTTAATGGTTTCCTATGGGAAATTAATATTCGGGATACACACTTTTCGCCTTACACACTCTGTCTGGGAACCAATTAAGTTCGTAAGCAAAGGTCCCACTGTAATGTCATTTTTTTCTTGAAAAGGCTGTCTTAAAATGGCTTTAACAGTAAATCTCACCCCAAATCAATTTCTTCTCATCCTTCAGCCATTGTGGGTTGACAAAACTGCTATTAAATCAACACAATATATTTGCTTATGCAGCTCGTTACCGATACAGTGTGCTAGCTCTGGCCAGTATGCTCTTGTCAATTGCAGCTTGTGATCAGAACAGTTTTTGCAAACTATGGTTGGCTAGTCACTAGCCAATCATTGTTTGCAAAAACTCTGATGTTGACCAGGGCCTTCGATAAGGTTTTGGTACCCCTTTTGGGTTTCCGACTCGAAATCCGATTGATTAGAGCAACAGTTTGATCGACACATTTGATGCGACAGGGCAGTACTGATTGTGAAGGCGTCCGGGTAGATTTCTGACCATGGTAACAAATTATGGTTGAAATGTGATTGGTTTAATGCTTAAACACAAAAACACACATCTGTAAGCAGCGTACCAGGGTAAAAGTTATGAAGGGAAGCTTAAATACAATTCGGAATTATTGAATAGGAATTCATGGACACAATTATTGTCACGGTTTGCGAGGTGGTGATGGCGGGTTCGGATCCCAAAAAGCAGGCAGGAGGGAGCAGGAGGTTGTTTGACAAATTGTATTAAAATAAAGTCAGCAGGAACAAAATGTAAAACATCAAAATGATCTGAATGGAAAAAATACAAAGTAGCAAAAGAAGACCAAAAGTAAAAGCCCGCCAAGGTTAAACAAACACGTACACGATGCATGCTGCAACCAAGCAGCAAACAAACAATGAATCGGCACCGGATGATCGTGCCAGGTGTCCTTTTAAGTGTCATTGATTATAACGACCAGCACCTGCGAGGCTGCCGGCAGGGCTGACGTCGCTACCCGCTGGTCGCCAATCTGATCGGGACAACCAGCACCTGTGCAGGTGCAGGCGGGGCCGACAGCGCCCCCCGTTGGTCGCCAACCAGATCATGACAATTATATATGATTCAGATATTTTTAGGCCAGCAGAGAAGGCTTTGCAGGCATTGACGGTCTTCCACTGGTGAACTCAAATATTTGTGATTGAAAAATGGGTTGTATATCACCCAAAAGAAGAACACAGCAGACTCCATCATAAAAGTGAGCAAGTTGCCACAGGACTTTGGCATTGAGGAAAATTGATAACTGGGGTCCTAAATACAGAAGAGCCACAACAAAATCGCACCTGCCAGGAATGTAGCAGAGTAACTTTACAACCTCCCATCCACCCTACAAATCACAGTGAAGGGAGGGCAAATACCCAACACCAGGAACGCAGCAGATTCTCTCTGTTACTATTTAGAATAATGTCAATTTTGAAATGAATGCTGCCTACGAAATGTGTCAAAATTAGGTGGAAGTCTACAAATGGATGGGATACTGGTTATATCTCAACTGAGGTTCCTAATTTATATGTTGGGATCAAAGTCTCTTGGGGAACAAATATAAAATGACAAGTAGTCGTAACAGACAGAGTAGAACTGATGGTACCATTGTAGTCCCCAACTAAATAGTATAGGTCATTTTCTTTCCTTTGCCCTTCAACATAAATGTGTGCTTGCTGTAATTGTCCATGCGATGTGTTGGTACACGGCACAAAAACATTGCTGCAGCCTTGCTTTTCCAATGCAGACAGACAAATTAATTCGATCTGCACCTTATCTAAATCGAATCATATCACTAATGAGGCAAGACTTGCCCTTCTCATTAACATTGGTGACCCCCTCCTCCCTACAGCCTTCCAAATAAAATGCTTCTTAATTTTTGAGTCAATTTTGAATCCAATTCCCCGAGTTCAGGTGCTTCCTACTCCTCACAAACACTTCAGACACGGATGCCACTTACACAAACATGTTCAGTTCCAAGTAAAAATCTTCAACCATGTCAGATTTTCATGTTAAATCTCTTCACTCTTTTGGGGATTGACGAGCCAAAGCCTTTCTAAGTTTGCAAAATAGGCTGACTCACAATTACTCGTGTGTGTCTGCAGTCTTCTGCATTTCATTTTCTCTACTCACACATTGTGCCCCGACAAAGATTTCTCCTGATTGGAGAAGATGGAAATCTAATTTCTGGATGATGGCCGAGAACAAACTTCATTGTTCTCCACAAAAGTCAAGCGAGGGTTATATTTCCACATGGAAAGACATCACCAAAACAATGCTGAACGCATACTGAATATGCTTTTTAGCGTATTTGTGTCACAATCAGTAACACACACCCCTTGCAAAAATCTAACACATTAAGTATGTAAGATCTATACTGACCAACATGTACTGTTTGAAAATATTTTTAGTTTTGTTACTTAAGATGAACATGCACTCTTTGAATTTAGCCTGTTTCAAGCCTGATAGAGTCAATATATTTTTTATTTGTACAGGTTGAGCATTATTTTTTATGCACATGAACAGGGGCAAATGAGGGCTAATGCAAAGGATAGAATTCAATTGACATATCACAAAGTTGGTCATTCTGTACAGATGAAACAGATGAACACACATCCCATTCTCAATTTGTCTTAAACCTGCACAAAGTTAGTACCCAGTCAGCTAAAATGCTAAAATTCCATTAAAAATTTGGATTATATATTTGTTTCCGACATGATTTTTTCCTGGTTTTGGGGCCAAAGTCCACCTTCCTCAGGGTGATGTAAGGTAGGATACCTTCTTATTTAATAACTCATTCACTGCCATTCACAAATTTATTTGGGAATTGAAATTATGACATAGAGCGCCATTCCCGAATGTGTTTGGGTTTTGTTTTTTCATGCTTGCCGATTAAGCGCTGACCATGGCCTCTGGCAATGTTTTTTCTTTTCCACAAGAGGGCAGCATTTCCCTTTTTCCATGTTAGCGCTTTTTTCCAGCTTCAGCTGTTGTTAAAGCGCTATATAAACCAATATGTATGGATTGCATTGTATTTTGGACAGCCACCCTCATTTCAAGCTCATATACTGTCACTCCAGACTCATATAATTAAGGATTTAACTATTTTTTTCTGATGAAAGAAGAGAGTGTATCTACCCTGGTCAAGGATGACGCTTCGTACTGATGTCACAACATTTATTGTGAAACACTTGGAACACCGTGAAAACTATAAAGGACATTGAAACGACAACAATACAATAAGTTTGACAAAACATTCAGTCGATAAGGAAATTAATAACGTACCGTGTGCACCTTACTAACCGAAAGTAGATAAACGTTGACGTAGACTTTAGACTGTCGTTCTCTATCTAGCAATTGCTCTGCTTCTGTCTCTCTCTAGCATCAGTCTCGTTCTGTCTGTCTCGCCTTGCTCTCGTTTATCGAAAACACATGACATGGAAGCGGAAGTGATAATGACAAAACATTATAAAGTATCGAGGACGATTTTAAGAAAAACACACAAATAAAGGTTCACATAGAAACATCAACACTTTTACAGAACAACAAGTCCAAATAAATTATATTTTTGTTGTCATGGCAACCAATGATAAAATACCCACCAGTTACAGAGAATCTAAGGTTTCTTACAGTGCATTGAATGTTTATGTAGTCCTAAAACTCAATATTCTGTGGGTCCTGGAATTCGAGTGACAATGACAAAAACCCTGGCAATGGAGTGGACACATTTCTGGCAGTGAATGAGTTAATAGACCGTGAATGTAAAAGTCCTCAGCAACTGCAGGCATACTCTTGAAATATGGAACTGCAAAAAGCTACCACATTATTTCAAAAGAAGAAAAGAAAAAAAGCAAAGCAACACGACAGTTGTCGGAAGCTGTTGCCAGGCGGGCACCAGCGCATTATATGAACAGTCTAGCCAATTTAAGATCTTGCAGCTTCTCACTACTCTGGATGTTGATTCATTGTAAGCGGTCACACAATTTGCATGCAACATTCTGCAGCTCAAATCACGATGTGACTGGGATGGAATTCAATATCGTTTCAGGAGACTGCAAATGGTATTTTTGAAAATTACCCAACAACAGTATGCTGGTCCCTTCCCAACAGTGGCTCATTTCGTGGATCAGTGTTAGAAAATCCCAGTTCAACTCGAATAATTTGGTTGAACTATAATGTAATTATTTCAGGGGTCACTGAGTAGAATATTATATCAAAAAATAATAATAAATATGTAAATATTGTAATTAGTTCTCCTTATTGAACTTAAAGAACAACCGAGGTCTCCGAACAAGTTGTGTCCATAATTTGTAAAATGGCTTCAAATGACTTCTACTGAGCGTATTTTAATAAGAATCCATCACATGAAGCTATATTTTACGTTTTAAGACTCGCGCTGAATATTTAGGAAGTCTAGTTTTTGAGTTGGTGACAAGTCTGTACGTGATGTCACTAAAGGAACGCCCCTGACCGAAAAATAGACACATTGTAGCAGTCCTTCCACCACGTCAATGTATTTTGCTGTACTTGTTTGGTCTGAAAATTTGGCCAGAAGAGGGCGTCAAAGCTCCATATAAGGAATTTGTCAGCCTGCGGAAACGGAGGTGGCCACAGGAGGTCGCCATTTTGTGCCTCTTTTCTGGGACGCTACATTGCAGTCCAGATGCCTCAAAATGACACGGAATAAATTATTTAATCGATTGCAAACATGTATGCTTTGCTCTTCCGAACTATTTGAATCATATTCATAACTGGATGTGTAACAAGAAAGCATATTCTCCGAATCTGAAGCCATTGTTTTGATTCTCCAGCAATGCAAGACGTCTTGGCGTGACATCACAAACTGGGGGCGGGACTTTCTGAAAATGCCCAATTCGCAGCTCAATTTTTTGCAGATTTTGGACACGTTAAGTCATTTTTATTGGTGTTTTGCATTTGAATAAAAATATTATACTGCGTGTTTTGGGTATTTTAGATGCTATAAAAAGTTTTCTGATGTCAGTTAAGAAACAAAGAAGTGACATCGGTTGTCCTTTAAGGGGGGAAAATAACCATGAGACAAGTTTTATTCTTTTTTTTTGGGGCAAAAATGACTGCCGGCCAACTCAACTTTATTCGTAGAATACTTCATATGGGGAAATGTCAGCTTGCAGGGACTCGGAAAGGCCAGATTAAATCAGGATTCCATCCTTTGTATCAACACCATATTGAAGACCTTGAAACTTGAAAAGAAATAGGCAGTTTTGTTCTGCCTGACAAACATGTTCAAATTTCCTTTTATAACAAAAATTCAATGAGCTTTTTGGACCAGAAAAATCCAACAGAAAAGAGGAAATTAAGCAGACATGAAAATCAATCACAAATTCATCTAATCATTCAATTTACAAAATGAAGTTAAAGTAGTAAAGTAAAATGAACTGATACATCCTTTTTTTCAGACAATATCCTACTTTCCGATTTGTCATTCCTGGTTGGACTAACGTCAAACCTGGACATTCTGTTTACGAGTGTGAGATGAATATGACCTTGAATGTTGCAAGTTTCCCAAAACAGTTAATGAATATTTTACTGAGGTGTGGGAATCATCTCAAATCTTTTCACCAATGCTAAAACTCCTCTAGTAAACAAGATGGTTTTATTTGCCTTGGCACTTCATCCTTCCCCTGCAACTGGTATTGTGTGGGATACCGCATTGCCTGGCATTCCCCACCATATGTTCAGATAAGTTGTTTTTTTGTTAAGTCCTGCGTCTATGCTGGAAAACCTTTAGACACTCATGTTTTGCTTAAAATTCCAATACTGAATTTGATACATTTCCTTATTGACTCATCATCTCAATGCGTCCCCTATTTATGAAGTATGCTTCCGCCACTTGGCTCACTTCCAGACAGGAAAGTGACCCAATGACTGATATTTCATGATGTCTTGGGTTGGACTTGAAACTTTGACAAACTGTACATTTTTAGTGGTTTCTTGTTGTAACTCCAAAGTTGCTATTCTGCCAATCCTTCTAATCCAGGAGATACCTTGAGGTAAAAAAACACTGATATGCAGGTACTGCATACCAAAACACCAGTTTTGTTTAGTATTTGAAAACTTTGATTACCCATGTCTCCAATTAAGTGGACATTGTGTCAATGGTTAGTATCTTTCAGGTAAAAGGCAATGTGGTTCTTTTACTTATGGATATGAGTGTGTGGATTGTAATTTGACGTTTTTTTTTTTGGTATAGCTTTTTTAAAATGTAATTTATTTGTGAAGATTTTTACTTTTTATTTTGTATTGGTACAATTTTGGGGGTTGGTGGTGCAGTAAAGAATAGAAATGCGAAACAAATACTTCTGGAAATTCCCTCTGATTCCAGTGATGAGTAATATGATGTGAATGATGAAGATTAGCTGCCTCAGAACAAGCAAGAAAGAAATACGAGAGATCAGGACATGGTGTCAGAATGCTTAGAATGTCCAAGGCGATGATTTTGATGGAGATTCAAAGTTGAGGCAAGAACATCAGACGATTTCATTATTCAAAAATTTCCCCCAGTAAACTCATTGAATATGTTTGGTGCACAGGGACGTCTCTGACAAAAAACGCATGACACAGCAGATAATATAATAATAATAATAATAATAATAATAATAATAATAATAATAATAATAATAATAAATATTATAATAATAATATTATAATAATATAATAATAATAAATATTATTATTATTATTATTATTATTATTATTATTATTATTATTATTATTATTATTATTATTATTATTATTATCAGGAGCAACGCTTCAAATGAATCCTGTTCATGTTGTGCGCCATATTAGTTGCCTGTAGCGGGAGCAAGAGTGCAATAAATCGGACCAATGTAAATTGCTCTGTAGTCAAGAGCATCCTCTAGTGTTGCATAAAAATAATTTACTATACGAAACGCCAGAAATGCATTTAGATGTTTTTACACTGTGTATTCATGTAAAATGCTAAAAATTACAAAACGGATCAATTGGATGTGTCTGCATATTGCGTCCAAGAATATTTATAACTGCTTCCGTTTTTTTTTGTTTTTTTTTGTACATTTTGATTGACTCACGAGTAAGTGGGTGGGAGAATAAGAAAACACTTACCAATAAGACATTAGATCGGGCGTGGACAAACTACTACTTACATTACATTAATTTCTAAAATCCTACAGGTGGACCGGGTCAGCACAAGATACAGTACATAAAATAAAACTGCATGTTTTTCAGTCCATATCAAACATAAAAAGAAAAAAACCATTAAGTTGTTAACATACGTTTATGAATGAGAACCGTGAAACAATTATGGTATAGTATATGTCTTGTATGAACGTCCAAATATGTTAGCAACAGTGACGTTCGGTGAGGTTCATGGCTGGTGAGGCACTGACGTCATCACAGTCAGATTTACAAACATATGAACTCTACGGACTAGTTTATTCACCATTTGATTGGCAACCGTGCACGTGTTTTGGTTAAAATGTCATGTCAGCATTCTTTATATAAACTGTAGCATAGAAAAAAAGAATTAAAAAAACGTTATTATCGTGTTACCTTTAATTATAAATGAAGTCCATGCGTCCCTCATTCTGAGGAAAGGCATTGACAACATCTTAGTACAAGCCTTCCTTATCTTTCTTCAGTTTCAAAAGTCTCTCTATTTCTTTCAATTTAGAGATGTAATCCTCCATTCTAAAAATAAGGCCAAGCAACAAGTAAAATTGACTGGATGGTGGCACTTAACTTGCTAACTGTTTACTGTTGCTTGCTCTCACTAATTCTATTATTCTGCAGCCGAGGAGGAGCAAGAAGAATCAGTAATCACCAGCGCCCCCTGTCGTGAGGCAGGAGAACTGTGTGCCTCACCTAATCACACAGTTTTGATAAAAATAAAATAAACACTGTAGTACAGTGTTTATAATGTAAAGTGACTCTACATTATATACACCAGCTAAACTGTAGAAATTTAGTTCATATACTAAAAGTGTTTGAACACTTTAACACTTTCCCTGCCAGCATCTTACACCCTGCAGTTATGTGTTGGATTGTCTCAGGCCTCTTTGCACAACCTACACCTTGGGTCTTGTCTGGTGTGGTATATCCCTGCCTCTATGGCTCTGGTGTTCAGGGCCTGCTCTTGGGCAGCCAGGATGAGTGCCTCTGTGCTGTCCTTTAGGCCAGCCCTCTCTAGCCACTGATAGGACTTCTTAAGATCAGCCACTTCTGCTATGGTTCGGTGGTACATCCCGTGTAGGGGCTTTTCCTCCCATGATTGTCCCTCTTCCAGCACCTCATCCTCTGTTCCCCATTGTCTCAGACATTCTCTGAGTACATCATCCGTTGGAGCCTTCTCTTTGAGTGTATTCATGGAGCTTGGATGTTTCATCCTGGACAGTGGCTCTCACTTGGGATGGAACCCTCCGTGCATGGTGAGGAGTTTTCGGGTCTTAACATCCGTGGTCTGAATCTCTTCCTTTGGCCACCTTATTATTCCTGCAGGGTATCTGATCACTGGCAGGGCATAGCTGTTTATTGCCCGGGTCTTGTTCTTGCCATTGAGCTGGCTTCTGAGGACTTGCCTCACCCGCTGGAGGTATTTGGTCGTAGCCGCTTTCCTTGTTGCTAGTTCCAGGTTGCCATTGGCCTGTGGTATACCGAGGTAGCTGTTTTCAATGTCTGCTATTGTTCCTTCAGGGAGTGAGACCCCTTCAGTGTGAACTACCTTGCCCCTCTTAGTCACCATCCGACTATATTTCTCCAGCCCGAATGACATTCCGGTATCCATAGCCTGTCTTGGCGATTATCTGGCTGAGGGGGTTCAGTCCTATGCAGAACAGCAGTGGGGAGAGTGCATCACCTTGGTATATGCCACATTTGAAGGACACTTGCGTTAGTGGCTTGCCATTGGCTTCAAGTGTGGTTTTCCACATCCTCATCGAGTTTGCAACGAAGGCTCTCAGGGTCCTGTTGACCTTATACAACTCCAAGCATTCAGTGATCCATGTGTGTGGCATCGAGTCATATGCTTTCTTGTAATCAATCCAGGCTGTGCACAGGTTGGTATGTCGGGACCAGTCTTGAGCGACTGTCAACTAGCAGCTGATGTTTGGCACCTCTAGTATCTCTACTAATGCCTTTCTGTGCTTTGCTCATGTATTGATCCATGTGTCCACTTATCTTAGCCGCAATGATGCCTGACATGAGCTTCCATGTTGTGGAGAGACAGGTTATTGGCCGATAGTTGGAAGGAACTGCACCCTTTGAGGAATCCTTCATGATCAGGATTGTTCGCCCTTCGGTTATCCATCCTGGGTGAGTCCCATCCATCAGCAACTGGTTCATTTGTGCTGCTAGGCGCTCGTGGAGAGCTGTGAGTTTCCAGTAGCCAGTAGGTGTGGACCATATCCGGGCCTGGTGCCGTCCAGTTTTTCATACCTGAGACTCCTTGTGATACCTTGTGTATCTGCCGCTGTGATGGTAACTGGGTTCTGTTCAGGGAGGTGGCTGTGCTCCTCTTTCAGAGTCACCAGCCATTGTGCACTGCTGTTATGTGAGACCTCCTTCTCCCATATGCCTTTCCAGTATCTTTCAGTTTCCAGCCTTGCAGGGTCTGCTCTGCTGTTAGAACCCTGCCACTGAGCGTACACTTTCGCAGGTTGTGTTGCGAACAGCCTGTTTATTCTTCTGGCCTCATTCTCTTTTGTGTACCTCTTTAGGCGACTGAGGCTTGGAGCCTTTGTTTGGCAGTTTTGAGTGCTTCAGGTATGGGTATCTGCATGTACCTCTTGGGTATTGGCCTTTTATTCAGACCTCTTTGGATCTCCGTCAATAGACTCACATCTTTCCGAGCCGCCTTGATCTTGGCCTCCAACCGTCTTTTCCATGGTGGGTGGTCTTCGTTGCCCAGTTTTCATTCTTGCCATGATCTTATCTCTCAGGTCAGTTGTTGCCTCGCTCAGCATTTCATTCATTGGGGCTGGCTTCCGCATCTCTTCATTCATTGGGGCTTGCCTCCCAATCTCTGGTTGAACCTCTGATGAGGCAGCCTGGGGCCCTTCACCTCGGAATTTGTGTTGTACCTCATCAATCTCAAGTTGTGATAGCAATTGCCGTTTGTGGATATTGGAACACTGAGCTACTAGTTGTTTCGTGGTCAACCGTGACTGTGGGGTTCGAAGTAACCATTCAGCCCCCATTCTCCGCATGTAACCCCGCTGACTAGGGTTGCTTGAATAGTAGCATTCCAACAGAGCCATGTTATCGCATCTCGTCCATCTCCGCTTTGTTCCAGTAGCCCGTTTTTCACAGGGTGCTCTGGTTCCCCAGCACCTGACGCAGACCTTGTTTGGCCGGGCGACGTCTGAGCGGGCATGTCATTCCATTTATTGTCCATTTATTGTGAAGGGTCTTGCCCAAGGACCCACACTGGATAATGTGTTGTGCTCATTTTCTCTGCCCCATATATATATATATATATATATATATATATATATATATATATATATATATATATATATATATATATATATATATATATATATATATATATAGGTAAGCCTATTCTCATGAACAAATGAAAAAGATTTGTTTACTTTTATTTTCAACAAATAGTTCGTTTTGTGAACGTCTTGTTGTTTTTCTTATATTAAACTGACATTTTGTAATTTAGCGTAAAATCTTGTTAAAGATTGCATATTCTTGGTGGACTTCATAAAACTTTGTGGACAAATGATTTTAAATTTCCTTTTATTTTTAAATGTTTGCAGTATCACGTATAGTGACAAGTTCTAATTGCTGATGCAGATTTATTGATGTGTAATTGCTCCGGAAAATAGCCTGTGTTGTAGACGATTCAGGTGATGCCACGCCCAGTACTGCGTGCGTGTGCTTTTGTAAATGATATCTCCAGCCGTTGTGTCATAAATTATGGTATTACGAGGGATATTTGTTCAAGTGGGACTAAGCAGGACTTCACTGAAGGCCTAGGTGTGAAATGCACGGACCGCCACTGCTGATACCTATATATAAACAACAAGGTTCTACGAATACTGCAATCATGTAAAAATGCCCAAAATATGAAAATATTCCCCAAAGTGTGGGCCATTGCCAGAATTGGCCACCATATTGCTCCACGGCTGCTATTGACTCACTCAAAACAGTTATGAAATTACTTGTGCAATATGCATTGACTTCTATGGTAGGTAGTTCGTGAATATAGCCACATTTTCTCACTTATTTGTGAATTGCTACTAATACAGTAATCTGCTCTTCTCACTCTCTATCGATATAATCCTCGACAGAACAATTGGTGCTCCATCCAGCCTTTGCACTACCAGCACGTTGACGTGTGCGTGGTTGGCAATTGTATATATGCTATCGGGTGTCAAGACTACTACGTTGCGTTACAATCCGCACACGAACACTTGGGAGTTTGTGTCCCCGATCATCAGAGAGGTATACGTGTATAATGTAACTCTGCCAACGTGCAGAAGATGGCGCTACATACTCGGCACGCTCAGAAATGTACAGATAAGCTGCTGCCTTCTTCTAAATCAAGTTGACTTAGAGGTAGAACATCATCGTTTTTCCTTCTTTTAATTGTTGCATGACGCTGCTTGCAGGCAGCACTTCCTCACAGTTGACCGAGGTGGTTTAGCAATTCTGCGATGAAAAGTGGGCCGAAACTCATCCACAGCGATGTGAATGATAAATCACCAATTATTGTAAACGCTTGATTTTAATTGCTTTTTCACATCAGGACAGGTATAGTGTAACTGGCGACAATATTGTCATTGGTTGCCATGACAACAAACATATAATTTATTGGGCTTGTTTTTTTTTTGTAAATGTGTTTAATGTTTCTCTGTGAACCTTTATATTTATATTTTTTTTAATCCTCCTCAATAATTTATTTAGAATATTTGGTCATGAGCACTTCCGGGTCCGTGTCACGAAATTCGATGTGCCAAAAGTAGGCAGAGAGAGAAACAGAACTAGACGACGATAAAGTCATTAAAGTTTGTCAACTTTAGGTTTACAAGGTGCACACGGGACGTTATTAATTTGCTTATTTGCTGTATATCTTGTCGAACATATTGTAGTATTGTTTGTTGTTTCAAAAGTATTAGTTTTCACGTTGGTCCATAATAAACATTTTTGGACATCAGTACGTGGGCTAGATACAGGTAGGTTTTCATTTGCGTGTGTGTTTGTGTGTGGGTGTGGTGGTATAAATAAAATAGATTGCCCTTAGAAACTGCATTTTGTATTTTCTTGGGTTATGCAATGATCAGAGAAATCAAGAAAGGGTGAATAGTTTTTCATGGCACTTGTACTCTATATCGTGTTTTTCAGATGGTGTGCTTTGAGCCCTCATAGGACTCTTAGAATTTACTGACCCCGCTCCCCGCTGGCCATGGGGAGCAACATCTGATGGCATCATGGGAAGATGATTTATTCAGTTTACACAACTTGGATAAAGACTAATGGGTATGTAGCTGAGAACTAAAGACTTTCAGGTATCTTTCATCACATTGATCTAACTCTTAATCTATTGCAGCATTATGTCATGCTGACTGACCTTTCTTCGTGCCTCTTAAAAAAAGCCAGTTGTGATCCAAATCTGACATTTTTGCCCAAATGTCACCCATATTTAATTTTTGGCACAAGTCATATTTCAATTTTTGCCTCAAGCCATTTCATCCCAATAGATTTGACAGAAACACTATTCATTTGAAAGAATGTTGTTTTTCATCCCCTTTCCAGGAGACAACCTTAAGGGTGCACTCTAACTAGGTGCCTTGTCGTTTTGCACTTTTGAAAGCTTTCGTGGAGATAAGTCTACACAACGGTGTTAGAATGCTATTTAAAAAATGATTTATGATAAATCAGTTGCAACCATTTTTTCCATCGCTAATGTAATCTCCAACCTAAACAACAATAATGCATAAAATAAAATAAAACTCAAAACAACTGAGATATCTACCAGTACTTCATTAATGGAGATGTGACTATGTCTAAAATGTAAAAAAAAAACATATTCATACTAATATTAAATTGGGCAAGTGAGCACCTGCCACCAATTAAAATGCTTCAGATTAAACTAAAAAGAAAATTCAGGCTTTCTCTGAAGCTTTTCCTGACATTTTTGGGGACACCAAACAAGCTGTGCAGCGCATTGTCCACAGTGTCAGAGGCACCTCAGTGTTGGATTGATTATACAGTACCTTTATTAGTCTCGCAGTGAAGAAATTTACATTTCACAGCAGCAAAGTGACGAAAGGAAGAGCTAAGAAAGAAGTAGAAAAACAAAATACAGGAGCTGCTGGAAAGGCAGCCACTTTCACGGCGCCATCTTGAAGTCAAAAGAACAAAAAAAACTAAATAACAAATAGTATGACAGACTGTTCAGAATGTTCAGAGAACAGTAAAAATAATGATAATTTCCAAGGCATAAAAATATACACTGAAGAATTTAACCCTCATGGTATGTTGGAAAAAAAATCACATATGTAAAAATCCACACTTCTCTTCCTTTGGGCTTTTCCCTTCAGGGGTCGCCATCTTCAGTGGTTTGATTTGCATGTTTGTTTTGGCCAAGCTTTTACGTCGGATGCCCTTCCTGACACAACCCTCTGTATTTATCCGAGCTTGGGACCGGAACAAAACAGTCAAATAATAGGTGAAATCAGCAACAACTGTTTCTGAGATGTTATAAAAATACTTGAAAAGAGAGACAACATACAGTAAAGTCTCGTTATATCGATATCGGTTATATCGATAGTACTGCTTATTACGATACTATTTCTATGAACGCAAGGAGAAAATTTACATGCCGCAGGATCGGATATATCGATAGTCCGGTTATATCGATATTTTTTCCGACTCCCGAGAATATCGATATAACGAGACTTCACTGTATTTTCTATCCCATTGGGATATTTTAGAACAGTTTTCAAGACAGGAAAAAGAAAGGATATCCAGTGCTTTAGACAACACAAAAACGAAAACCGGTCACATTGACCCGTAACATAATGTGAGGGTTAATATACAAAATAATTTAAGCAGAAAGAATGTAACATTCATGTGAATCTACCAATATTGATGAAAAGTTGAAGGGGGAAATAGTCAGAGAGGCTGGCAAAAGGTTGACAGCAACATTAAGGAAGCTGCATAATTTCTGGCAAGAACCGTCCATTTAAGTACAACAACAATCTTCTGTCTTCTTCATATGTCCAGACAATGCCAAACGCCAGTGGTTGAAAGAAAGCTGGGTAAAGCCTAGAAGAATAACTTCATTTTTTATTCATCAGAAGCATTTAAAATGGTGGAATGTTTGTGCTTGCTCCTTTGTAATATGAGTTAAATGTATGTGATTGTTTTTTTTGTGTTGCACAGATTATATACTGGTCAAAGTAATAATGGGGAAAGTATTGAACTTCTTTCACATGCTCTCTTGTATATCACAAAACCTTCCATTTGAACAGGGTAGTAGACTTTTGACATTCACCGCATATTTCGGGATGTATTTTGGGTGGCGATTTGATGGCTGTGCTTCTTGTATGGCAATATTGTTGCACTGATTTGGAATAGGAATCAAGAGTGCAAAACGATCAAAATAACAATGTTCCTGTTGTTTTTGTGTGACAAAAACCCAATCACTGCTATACAACCTCTGTTACTCCTGTGTTCCTTCACATGATTCCTACATGCGTCATTCACTGCCAGACATGCAAAAATATGTCCACTCATGTGCCAGGGTTTTTGTGATTTTCACTCAAATTCCAGGACCCACAAAATATTGAGTTTTAGGACGACATAAACATTCTATTCAGCATAGGAAACCTTATACTATGTATCTTCTTTCATCAGAAAAAAGAGATAATTCCTAAATTATATGGGTCTGGCGTAATATGAGGTGCAAATGTCAAATGCTGCCCCCTCGCGGGAGGGAAAAACATTGCCAGAGGTCTGACCAGCGCTTTATCCCCCCACCCAACCCCCCGCAAGAAAAACTAAAACCTGAACAAATTCTGGAAAGGCGCTCCACTTCTTCTTTTCAATTCCCAAATGAATTGGGGGATGACAGTGAACGGGTCTATGGACACATTATGTTATGATGGAACCCACAGAAAACTGGAGAATAATCTCGATGGTTTTTCCTGTAAATTAGTTTGCTTCCATTTCATACCCTAATTATTTAATGATGGAGGTAATCTAAAATCTGGCACTTTTTGTCTTTTTTATTTTGCGTTTGTTTGTCATTCTTTGTGAGGTTCATTTTTTTCTTCCATGTAAGAGATTAATACTCTGTCAACCAGGATATGCAAACGTATTCTTCTGGTAAAGTAGAATACAATTTTCATATATACCTTTCACTATTTTTCTGTCTCGTCATGCAGCAACAACTTTTTTTTATACATTTCATTTATATAAGCATGATCTTAAATGTTCATCCTGACTCACAATTATTTCTCTCACTTTATATTGGGCTTTTATCCATCATTTCTAGTTGCTGTTTTTAAGATAAAACATTTCACCCTTCATTTTTGCAGATACTTTGGGATGCCTTCTTTACAGCTCTTTCTCTTCAAAGTCCAATTTTAATTGAACTGATCCTCTTCAGCTATCGTGATCCTCTTTTTGTTTGTGGAAAAAATACAGATCAATATGGGTCCGAGTGCTTTGCTTGGACGTTTAAAAGCTTCTGAAGCAACTGGATTCACACAGTTGGACCGAGACGACTGTAATGGTTTGCATCTTGCTGCCTTTATTCCAGCCAGCCAGTCTCTTCTAGTTCCTCTCCATTTGGCCCTGCGCTCCATCAGCTTTATGAAGGTTGACCACTACTTTCCTCTCAGGGGTGTTTCCTCTACATCTGTTCCCCTCCACCCCCGACAACAGCCCCCCACTTGCTATCTTTCACACCATTGTGCTGCTTGTCTGGAGAGACCCGCTGACACCAGTCGTGGATGTCCACGATCAACATACGTCAATCTTTCTTTCCTAAAGTTGCACTACCACCAAGGGAGACTTAAAAGACCTGTCTTGCACTTAACCACACCAGTGGACTTTATAGGCATCTTAAGGCAAGTCGATGTGCTGCTCTTCGACCATTTTCAGAGCAACTAAAAGGCCCAGATTGCCCCCCAAACCTAATGTGATACTACACCGATTACACCCAGTGGAATTGTCAAGAGAAAAGTCCTTTTTTTTGTACGAAAAGCCTTTTCCCATTACGTCAGGACTGCTTTGCAACTACTTAATAGATGTAATCTACATTTAGTGATGCAAAATTGCATTCAATGAGCAATGGTGTTTGACAAAAATGTGCTGTTTCGAATTTCACTATTTGCCTTGTCATAGCAAGTCACAACAGAGAAACAACATACTGTACAGTGTTTTCCACCAGTTCCATGGCGAACAAACTTTGCGAGAAGTAATATAAATTAACTAAATTCCTATAATATACCATACTATATAGTGACAATATAAAAGGTCATATCATACATCTCACGATTTGGTCAGGAGATTCCCGATTTTGACCACAATACTCACAATACTCACTTTATAAAGCAACTACAGTGAGACCTCAACTTACAAACACCTCAACTTACAAACTTTTTGTCTTACAAATGTCAAATTTATGACAATTAAACCTTATAATAAGCACTATTTTCATAATACACACCCACCACGGCTGGCGGAGTGATCTTCGGCGGAAGCACACGACCGAACAGCACCAGAGGTTAAGTTACCAACAGTCCTTATGGAAGGTGACTCTCCTTCCATAAGCCATCAACGACCATCAAAAAGGTAAATAAAACTTTATTTTACAGCACAGTTTATTTCTTTAATTACAGTCCTCATGTAATGTGCCTCTCTTTCCAAACAGCAATTCCCTTTGACCTTCGACCTCCAACGCCATTCCATCAAGCCATAACTGACCATCACAAATGTAAATAAAGTGGCTTTATGATAGAATGCAGTGTATTTCTTTCATTACAATACAATAGCACATTTATTATACATAGAATAAGGTATGTTGTGTGTAGTTTTAAGGCTTATTTAGTTGAAAAGTATATTTTATGGAAACCCGGGAACGGATTATTCCCATTTTAATGGTTTCCTATGGGAATTTTTTTTGAGATACACACTTTTCGCCTTACATACTCTGTCTGGGTACCAATTAAGTTTGTAAGTTGAGGTCTCACTGTATTGACACAAGACAGACAGTTCATTTGTAAGGTGAAACAAAAGAAAATGTAAAACACAAAATACATTTTATGCTAATTGAATGTATAAATAAAGATGAAAGCATTTTTGTGTTTTATTTACTACTAATTTACACTTTTGTAATGCTTACATGATTTCAACGTGCACCACATAGTCGCAAGTACGAAAATCTCCAGATTTCTGATTTCTGAAATTTTACATGTATGTCATAAATACAATAGATACAGGGTAATCAATAATGCCTGTTAAGACAAAAATGTGTCACATTTTGCCGTGAAAAATTAGGCTGCATAGTTCCTATTACAATTGATCGTCTAGACCACAGGTGTCAAAGTCAAGGCCCGCGGGCCAAATCCGGCCCGCCACATCATTTTTTCGGCCCGCGAAAGCGAATCAAACTTGTTAAATTCCATGATGATTGCTAAAATCTGAGCCAAAATTTCATATTTTTGGATGTCAACCACAATAAAAGTCATTATTCTTGACTTCAGATTTGAAAACGAATTATTCATTAATTTGCTGTGTGCTCTATATGTAGTATTTGAAGGGATTTAAACATTCTAATGGGTTCCCCAAATTCATAACGGCCCTCGAGAGGAAACCATAACTACAATGTGGCCCGCGGCAAAAAAATGACTTTGACACCCCTGGTCTAGACTGTAGAGCCTTTGGGCAGTAAATTCCATGGAAATGATTTTTTGGGGGTGCAGAGTCTAGACCTAAATCCAATTTATCAATTTAATCCAATTTCCATGTTATTTGTATACTTCATTTTGATCAATTATATCTTTTAAAAAACTATATGTGGCGGTTTGCATTGCAACTTACAAAGGGGCTGGTTCCTGCAGCCCCCAACAAAATGGATTGTATACTCGATGAGATGTGTTCCTGGAGGATGATTCCCCCCACTCCCCATTTACAACAGTCATTAGTGGCTCGTATCCATCCCGGGTGGAGGCGCAGTGCTCAGGCTGTGCTTTCCAGTTACGAAAGGGTGCCCAACAACCCCCCATTGTCATGCTTTTGGGAGCCATTCACATGAAGAACAAGAGTCATGCTTTGCTTTATGATGCTAGTGGGTAAACCTCAGCAGGTGAGCTGCAGTTGTACTTAAACACAGTCTTTCATGCATGCTGGGCCTGTCGAACCTGCAGAGTGACACTCATTAGAGCGACAATGGAGAAATACAAATAAACACCACTGAATATGCATAGCATTTTAAACATTGCTGAAAACATGCAGATGTGCACCGGCAGACACGCTTAATTTAGACTTGTCGGGCACTACTGAAATCCGACGCAGAAGCTTGTTCACAAATAACAGACAGGCGAATGGACGACACTGCGTGGGGCAAGTGGAAATATTCATTCAACATAACAGGATGTTTATTGTTGTGGTTTCAGTTTGCAGTGGTTTTGAGCTATAGTTTATCTGTTATCAAAGTCACAGCCGATTCATACCTGACGAAATAGACACTCATCAGAGATTATAATTACATGTCCTGCCAAAATCATTTCAGTCAGCTATGGTTTCTTATAACAGAAACTCATAAACGTACACACAATGTCATATTATTACACATAAACCATTCTTGTACACCACAGGTGTCAAAGTGAAGGCCCAGGGGCCAAATCTGGCCCGCCACATCCTTTTATTCCGCCCGCGAAAGCCAATCAAACTTGTAAAATTCCACGATGCTTGCCAAATATTGCTTGCTCATGTATTTTGTTTTTCTACTTTCATTCCTTTCATCACTTTGCTGCTGTGAAAGGTAAATTTCTCCACTGTGAGACTAATAAAGGCAAATCCAATCCTCAATCCAATCCAAAATCTGAACCATTATTTCGAATTGTCTCATGTATACCACAATTACAGTCATTATTTTTGACTTCACATTTGAAAACTATAGTTGTTCATTAATTTGTCGCACTCTACATGAAAACTTTACAAATACTACAATGTGGCCCGCATCATGTTCTTTTCATCAAATGCGCTGCCACTTTTACCCCAGCCATAGTGGGCCCCAAAAGTTCAACTTTTGACTCATCAGTTCACTGACACCCCAGTGTCTTCAAGATGGCTTTATAAACTTTTCCAGACCGATTGACTTTTTCCTTCAGAACGTACCATGCTGCGTTTGATTCTTGAGATATTATAGGTGGTTTTGCTTTGTCTGACAAATTCTACTTTTGTGATTTCTTGATTCAACAAATGGGGTGCTTGGGTACTGCCTGTGAAATTGAACTCAGCGTTCCCCACAACGGTGGCGAGGCACAGTTACTGTGCGATTTAACATAGCGCCCACATAGAGGACAAATATATCCCTCCAATTTGTGCATGAGCAAGTCCAGACCTGCACCCATTTTTTTGCAAATTTATTTATTTATTTATCTATTTATTTAGCAATGACTGCTTCAAATGACAGATGTCCTCGAGCAAAAGTTATCGAATTCCGCGCGTCCCCTTACTGGGTAACTTTTTTCCCATTGAAGTTTTTCCCATTGTCTTTACAGATCACAAAAAGAAATACTAAAAGAATAGTAATCGGTATATTTTAGCTTCTCTAGATTAGATAGATAAACTGAGAGAGAGAGAGAGAGAGACATTTTGCATTTTGTGCTAAAATTATTTAAAAAAATTAATTATGTCCCCTGACCCACCTGTGCACAACATGCTATTTATATGTTACTGTATGTTCTGTTGAATTAGATTGACATAATCTGCAATCTGTTATTGTTGCCTTTTACCTGTGGAAAAAATGTAATGTAATGACAAAGATCCAGATTCTAATCTAGAATACACTTAAAGTAAATGTGTCAAAGTCAGAGTTTAAGAGACATCACATTTATTTTCAGATCATATTAACACTGAAAGACAAAAAATAATAATTGCACACTTTCTTATGATTACTTTCTTCTTCTTTCTGAGTTTTCCTTTTTTTATATATTTTTTTACAAAAATATATTCATGAAAAGATGGCATGAAATAGAAAATAAATAGACACCTCAACAATAAACCAATTCATCAGAATGACATTGCACACTTTTGTAGGCATAGCAAGTCTCAGTCCATCCTATGTGAGCCGCAGACGACTCATTGCTTGATATCACTGATTATTGTATCGTCATTGCAGGCCTGCGTGTAAACGTGTTTGCATGACACCGTGTCAGCATGGTGAAAATCTCCGTCTCCAATGTAGATGCGCTCACCAGCAAGAATAAGAGAACAGCGGGTACTGACTCCACTCTGTAACGTTGCCATGGGGATAGGGATGCACGGCTTGAGCGGTGTAATCAGCGGTCAGGTGGTGAGGAGGCGGATACTGGGCTGGACCCGAGCCGCTCCACTGACCCAAGGGCTGCTCGCCACCGTAAGGGCCGTAGATGTGGTGGCCCAGAACGCTTGGCTTGCTTGCCTGGGCCACAGTCATGTTGAGCACACTGGGGTAGTCTTGGGTACTTGGGAAATGCTGGGGGGCGCAAGGGGAGGGGGTCACCTCGTGCGTGCGGGCCTTTGAGGAGTCGTGGTCAGGGACGGCGACATCGGGCACGCGCGATTCGAAGCTGCTACGCCCCGAGCCGCTGGCGCTGCTGCCCACGCTGGAGGACGGTGAGGGAGACTTTCCATACTCGTGGAACCTGGCATGTCAAACATCAAGGTCAGAATGGTGCTTCTGAATGACAAAATGATGATGAAGTGAGAAAGTTACCATTGCAAAGTTTATCATTTTTAATGGTTTGAGACATGATTAGCATGTTATTGATGGCAATGTTTTGATACGATTTAAAAAAAAAAAGATCATTCACACTTTGTGTCAAGAATATTAGCTTCCAAACATGAATATTTTTAAAATGGATATTTTGCATCAGGGGCTGTGGTGCTCCCGGGCACCATGTAGCCCACAAAGGACCACATGAGAATTTTGCAAAGGCCCTTTCGAAATAATAACTCAACATGGAGGGACGGGACAATTGTGATTTCCAAGGAAGGATTGTTGTAGTCAAAAGTCTTGAAAACATTCATTGAAATGACATGATGATAATATTGACATTTTCTGTTTTCTTATTATTGTGAGAGATTATGAACATGTTTAGCGCCTTCTTCTAAATAAATAGCATTAACTGCTAAATATAACAATACCTAAAAATGAAGGCCCGGTCGATATAGATTTTTTTTGTCTTGTTGCTAATTCCAATATTTAGCAAAGAATATTCTGCTAATCAATCATGGGGTTTACATAAAAAAACGATTCAATAAAATGTGAATATAATCTAGCTTCTTCCAACAAAGATACTAATTACAGGCAGGACTGTTGACTGTTTTATGACACGTTGTACTTGTTGAACTTTACAACTCTTTTTTTAGGAGAGGCAGTTGTCATTATTTGTGTTTTATGTTGTAATAGCTAAAATAACCTGTCAGAAGCTTACTTGCTCTGCCCATTTTTGACCATTTTAAAAGAGCTTGGCAACTCAATTCAACTCAACAGTATTTATAGAGCCCTTTCAAACATACGAGCTGCATACCAAGTGCTGTGTATGGACAACTATCATCTACAAGCAATAAAATAGTCACAAAGATCGTAGAAAGTACCAGGGAGTAAAACAAAAATCAAGCCTGAATTATGCTGAGTCAAATGCCAAAGAGTACAAATGAGTTTTTAGGCGTGTTTTAAAGATGGGCAGCGAGGGGGCTTGCCGAATGTTTAGTGGCAGGTTATTCCAGAGGGACCAGCAACGGAAAATGCTCTCCTCCCTCCGAGCCTCCGTTTGGCTTGATTAAATTGCTTGGGCCTAACGAATATCATGATTCAAAGTAATTTCAACACATTTTTTTTCAGTTTGAACACATTCATGTCAGGAATGTGGATCAAATTGGTAGAACTTGGTATTAATCATTTTCCAAGAAGTAGCTCTGAGCTTCCAAAAAGTTGGAGAACTCTGTTCTACATGATTGAAGTAAATGTGTGAATTTTACTCTGGTCTTCCTGTACACAAGTATTGGTACTTCTTCCCAAGTAGTCTCTTAATATATTGCCACCTCAGATTTTTTTGCCAGTAGTCACCTGTAAGGCTGATAGGATGCCGGCGCAGGAACCAGTTGCTCAGTATTGTAAATGTCCCGTGTTTCAGCAGCAGGAGGAGAGCCGTTCCTGGCTCTGTTTTCCCTGTCTGTGGACCAAGGGGAGTAGCGCTCCTCCTTGATCTCGTCGTCCTCCTTCCTCTTTTGCAGCTCTGCTTCGTCTCCCTCGTAACCCTCGAAAGACGACCTGCAGAAATCTGGGATGACAAAACCCTCACATTCAACTTCCCGCTGGGAGACAAAAGAAAACATCTCGAGAGCCAACCAAGGAAGGAAGCAAACCTCTTTTCTGGCTCTCTTCACACTTCTGATGGAAATGGCCATTTGGTCTCATGAGACTAATTTACTTTTTATGGAGTGGTCAGTTTCCAGTGAGTACCAAATGTTCATTAAAGCCACTCTCAGAACCTTGAGGAACACAATACTGTGGAGTCCATTGGAGCCCCGTATGTTTAGAAGAACGTCATCAAATTTGTCATGAAGGAAAATAAAAAAGAGAATCGATTGTGCTGCCACTTTAAGGGGAGATCCAAATATTTTAAATGAGCAGTTTTTTATATATCCTCGCTAGTCTAAACACAGTGTTGTGATTCATATTGTGTTTTAACATATGAATTGAGCCGAAAAATCTCTTTTGCCACATGCCGTCAACTGAAAATGACATCACAGTTGCTGCAAACACAACCAAACACAGAAAATAGATGGCCGTCAATGGTTGTTATCTGAGCATCTAGTTCTAGTCAGTCAACAGCATGTGCCTGTGTAAGGAAAAATGGTTGACCCTTCAGATGGATAAAAACATGGGTTTCTTCCTGATTCATACCCCACAATTGCAATATGAATCACAGTGTCAGGATTAGTAGGGTGCGTGGAACACATTATTGGAAAGAAAACATTTCCACTCAACGTCCCCTTTAAATTATGTGGAATGTTCTCAAGAGAATATTATTTACAATACAATACAATACATATTGATTTGTATAGCGCGTTAACAACAGCTGAAGCTGCAACAAAGCGCTTTGCTGAATACCTCAATCTACGGTACACTCGGAAAACATTTGTGAAGACCAATTCCCGAGCTGCTATGTTCGTTAAGGACATACACCAGAGGAAATTATTCAATACCCGATGGGCTGTCCTCCTCAGATTTCCTGTTCATTTCAGAAAGTTTCACTTTCTTGTCAAGTTCGCCCAGGTTCTTGTTTGCGCGCCTGCAGAGGAGGTCAATACAACTGAAATTAGTAGATCAAATCAAAAACCTTGCTCATCTTTTTATTTGTCAGATCAGTACCTTTTCTTGGTGGTGCCCTCGTCACGAAAACCTTTGGCGAACGGGTTATGATCAATCTTCAGTTTGGTGATCTGTGGGTGAAGACGTCAACAGTGGATCAAGAATCTCAGCTCACCATTGGGCTCTTAGCATCTACAGAAAGTGACCTTTGTGTTCTGGTAAGCAGTGACTGCTGTGAAGGATGTTTCTGGGAAGGTGAAAGTCTGGAAAACGCTCCAGCGGACGCTGAACAGGTCGTCGGCTTGAACGATGTGGAAGCGTGGGTGGTAGCGATGCATCGAGTGCAAAATAATCTGGAGACGGGCGGAAAACCTCGTCAAACTCTCCTGTTTTATCATCTCAAAAGAATTTGGTTTCAAATTACGTGGCCGTGTTGGTCGAGAGTATTGTTGGTGAGCTTGAGCTTGAGGAAGGAGATGGACTGTTTCATCCAATGGCTCCCCGGGGCCGGAGAGTCGGGGTGCAGGTATGTCCTGCAGGGGGGCTGAGGCTCCGCTTTTCCCGCTACCTCCCATTTCTCTTTATTCCACTGTAGGATGGAGACAGAATGTCATTAAAGGCTAATCTGTCATACAGAGCGAGCTGAGTGACGGAGAGGGGAAGTTTTCTCCCCTTCCCAGTGTGAGAAGAGGAAGAGTGACGGTCGACTGTACCACCCACTGAGATAGAGGGGTAGTACAGTGTGCTCCCAGCAGGGGATAGAAAAACAGGAAGAGATAGCACTCTTTGATGTTCAATGTTAGTAAAGGCAGAGGGGTGTGTGTGGCGGGGTGGCGCAACAAACTTGTCTGGGGAGGGACGGAGAGAAATCAACAGGGCAAGCTATACAAATAAGTGAAGAAAGTGCGTTCTAATTCAATGAACCACATTCCTGTTATACCAAAGGTGAAACTGACCTGTCGTCAGGTTAAAAGAACCTTTTCAGTTTGTTTTGCTAAATAACTGTAATGACATATGCAATGGAAATTGATCATTTCACAAATTTGCAGAGGGTTAGTAACACTGGTCACATTTGTACAATTTTCCCCCCCAAAAAATGTAAGGAATTTTTTCCCCCTCATTCAAAATCTCTTTAATAATAATAATAATAACAGTAATGCTACTACTGTTAGTACTACTACTACTACTACTACTACTACTACTAATAATAATAATAATAATAATAATAATAATAATAATAATAATAATAAGTAATACTACTACTGTTACTACTACTACTACTACTACTACTACTACTACTACTACTACTATAATAATAATAATAATAATATGCATCATAAGTAGTCATTTTTTAAATTAATTTTGAGTTACGTTCAACAACATTTGGTCTCCATTTTCCACAGTGTCATTGCTCTAAATTATGAAACAAAGTGAAATCTATACTGCGCAAGCTTTCAGGGAGGAAACTCCAAAACAAAACAAAACAAAAATACAACTAGACATGGTGTACTGGAGAAAAAAAGTAAAGACGTTTTTTTTTCAAATTTGCTTCCAAAACACTTTCAGGGAAAGCCATAAAGCCATCTCTGGTTATGAATGAGACGATCATAGTTTCTTCACATTTCTTTTGTTCCACTTTGGGTTTTACACATGCCAAGACTAATGAACCGCTCGTGTTATTGATGCCGCTAAGGGGCAAAGCAACAAGACAAGGTTTTATTATTGTTTTTACCTTATATCTGAAGCTATCTTCTGGCACCATATCCACTAGTAAAATGTACTTGGCACAAGGAATCAGACCAGACAGATTGACTTTGCAGTGTGGAAACATTCTCCTACAAAACAAATAAGTACTTGAGAATGCAAGAAGACACAAAACACTTTTTATCGCCAATGTTTTTCTCACCTGCCCGGTTTTGTGATGATCATCTCTGTTCCAATCTCATGGAAGGTCCTCCAGAGATCAGGGTCCTCCAGAGTCATACGGATGTTGCCCTGGAGATAAGCATCACCCGAAGCCATGGCAGAGGGAGGAGGGCCGCTGTAGTTTGCCTTTAAGTCTATTTGACCAAAAAATGCCTCAGGTTACAATGAACTCATTTTAAAAATAACCTTCTAAGAATTAGGCAAAAAATGTTGACTTACCCCGAATGGATTGCATTATCACAATTCTCAAGCGTACTGTATACCTGTATGACCCCCAAAAAAACCCAGTCAAGAGGGCGCGTACAGAATCCACGTAATAATATCCACTGTTCTTTTTCTCTTGCAAAAAAGAAAAAAATAATAATTTCCAGTCAGTTAGTTAAGTTGCTTTTCTGATTTGAGCATCTTTCAGTTGTTTGCTCTGGGATGACCGTGACTTTTAAGGGGGCTTCTATCGTGGGTGGGGTCAGGCCCGGCCATTCCCAGGCTTTGAAGTGCCACAATGATGAGTCAGTGTCCTGCTGTGATTGGAGGTGGCAGAAATCAAAGAAACTTAACAGAAGCTTGATACCGTCCCCACAGGAAGAAGGTTGGAGGAAATGCATCTTTATTAACTGCTAAGAGACTTTTAAACAAATATGAACGCACTTTCCTCCTTGTAGATTGGAGATGGAGGAGCAGCGGCACCAAAAGCTGCGTAAAGATCATTCACACAGACACAACTGCACACAAAAAAGTGTGTGTGTGTGTGTGTGCGTTGCGTGTGTGTGTGTGTGTATGTGTGTGTGTGCGTGCTTGTGTGTGCGCAAGCGTGTGTGTGCTAAATGACCAACCGGTCGTCACTTAATCCCCCAAAAGGGACAGGGATTATGACAGTGTTGAGACTGAAAGTTATAGTTAGTGTCGAGGAGGTGTTGACAAAAATAATTCGGATTTGACACAAGTGCGATTAAATTCGACATGTGAAAGTCACAAATAAGTCTCAAGTTTTCATACTCAAGTTTTAGGGTGAAACTTGTTTGCATATTCAAACCAGTACATATTGTATTGCATTGTATATAACCATGAATCTGTGAGCTAAAATGTGATGCTAACCTAGTTTACTTTGCATCCGTAGTTTTCATCGTCATGTTGTTCGATCACGTGTTTTGAATTACAAACTTTGTTATTGTTCTGTTTTTCTTAATCCTATTGAAAAACCTAGTTTTGAATCTAAATGCAATAAATGTGGGCTCTCCTGCGATACTTGCTTCATGTTATTTTAGCATTATTATTATTATTATTATTATTATTATTATTATTATTATTAATTGTTATTATTAATTAATAATAATAATAAATGATAATAATAAATTATTATTATTATTGTTATTATTATTTCAAGCGCGTTTCAAAGCTCTCAAGGACATGTTACAGTCACAAACAAAGAGATACAACAATAAATAAAATACAGATGTAAATAAAAACAAGATATAAAGCTACACAGAAAATTTTATTTTAAATAGGTAGGTTTTGAGATGGGATTTGAAGGTGGGAAGATGTTACGAATGTTGGGAGGAAGTGAGTTCCAGAGTTTGGGGGCAGAGCGGCTGAAAGCTCTGTCCGCCATCGTGCTAAGACGGGCAGGGGGCACACATAGGTGGAGGGAGGAAGAGGATCTGGGGGAACGAGAGGGAATGGACGTTTGACAAAGGTCAGATAGGTATGGCGGGGGGGGGGGGGGCAAGGTTATGGATAGCTTTAAATGTATAAAGACAAATTTTAAAGTTGATTCTATATTTGATAGGGAGTCAGTGAAGCTCTTGGAGGATGGGGGTGATGTGGTGAAAGAAGTTTCTGAGGGACACCAAGGAGTAGTGAATTGCAATAGTCAATTCGGTCTACGGTTTATTACGCTGCATTGAATGTTCATGTAGTCCTAAAACTCAATATTCTGTGGGTCCTGGAATTCGAATGACAATGACAAAAACCCTGACAATGGAGTGGACACATTTTTGTACGTGTGGCAGTAAATGAAAACAAATGACAGACTTTTGTACAGATCTTCAAATATAAAGAGGCAAGTCTTGGTCAGTCATGTAGTACAGTCTAATTCCAGTCAAATCTCATGAATACTAATTCAAAGTCATCTGGAGGCATTTATAAAATGTCTCCAAGCAAATCCCAACTCATAAAATTGCTGACTTCAATCCAACTCCAACTGAGTGACTCCAACTGTGACTCGAGTCCTTCACCTCTGACATTTGCTGATGTTCAATTCACACCTATCTTTCATCCAGAAAAGAAATAACTGTGGGAGGGAAAGTCCGTGCAAAGTCATAATGGTGTAATGATAACACTGTAGCGCTCCTTCCAAAGGTAGATTTTACCTGAGGGCGTCCTCTCATGCCTGCAGCACTGCCAGTGGTGTGTGTGTGTGTATTGGGGCTGTCTAGACAGGCCCTCGCTCCGACAGATAATCTCATTAGGCTAGTTTCCCTGAGAGGAGCTAGTTTCTCCATACATTGAAAGCCTGTGTATAGGCTTGCAATTAACAACCAGTTAGCACCACAAGCCCAAAGTCAGCCTTGAATGATACAGGAGGGACGAGCAATAAAGACTTGCCGTCACAAATCCGTCGTCCTCCCGCCATCCGCATCCAGCCAAATCCCTGGGGTGTCATTACGTGGACCCCCGTCCCCGCTTGTGTCATAGCATGTTAATGCAGGCTACACAAAGAAGATTTGAATTGAAGTGATTTTTATGTGATTTTTTTTCTTGCACAGTCACACCGCTTCCTCTTCACTTGGTCATTGTTTTCACGTGTTGCATACAAACAGAGGCTTCTCTTTTAACACCTTTGCACTCAAGCCACTTGAGTAGCTGTATGGAGAGGAGAGGGCCACATTTAATGTATTTGAAATGGGCACACTTTAGAGGACATTCTGGCGCTGTTTACCTAATCAGAAATCGCAGGGTGCATAAAGATTCCCTGTGAAAATATTGATGGCCTTGTTTTACTTTCCCGCGCCGGGTCGATGAGGAATGAGGAAATGAAAAAGAGAAGAAAAAAACCCCACAGCTTGTAATGATGCACTTAAAGATGCAGAGAGCTCCGTGCAACCATTTTACAACCAAGTGATATTAAATGCGGGCTTCTGTAAGAACAACACCTCCGCCCTCCACCCCAACACCATCCTCCTCACCACAGTGGCACAACATTGGCCTTGAAGAAGTGTGGTGTGTTTTTATCCTCCTTATGTGAAACCAGTTGTTGCCCTCGGAGTTATTAATCGCAGGTTGGGTGTGGCTCTCCTCACTTCAGAGTTAGCACTTGTAACGAGGCTGCATTGGCTTCCTCCTCACCCAAGTCAGAGGTCATTGGTCTAGCTCGGTATTTAGGGGTTAACATCTTGTCAAAGGTAAATAAACTTTCACCTTAATCCATCTGCACGCCTCTTTACACTGCTTAACGTCTAATAATTGTTTATTTACTGTTCCTCACCTCCGCCGTAGGCCTTGAGGGCATCATCCTGGAAGGGCAGCCCACAAAAACTTTCACAGGCCATTTTTGAATATATAGTATAGTACAATACAGTAAAGTGTAGGAGTGTTTTTGTAATTTAGTATCTTCTTCTTTTCCTTTCGGCTTTTCCCTTCAAGGGGTCGCCTCAGCAAATCAGTGTCCTCCATCTTGAGAGGTTTGATCCGCATGTTTGTTTTGGCCAAGCTTTTACGTCGGATGCCCTTCCTGACACAACCCTCTGTATTTATCCGGACTTGGGACCGGCACAAGAAGACATATGTCCCTTTGTGGCTACGGAACAAGCAACTCGCTCAGTAAACAAAAAATGGTAATCGGCACAGCAACATTCAAAAAAGCAAAAACTATACTCACCATTTGATGACAATGGTTTCCTATGGGAAATTAATTTTTGGGATACACACTTTTTGCCTTACACACTCGAACCAATTAAGTCCGTAAGCCAAGGTATCACTGTGTATATATATAACTAAAGTATATACAGTATGTGATTTCAAGCAAATGTCAGAATGTATTATTTAACATAACGTTGTGATAATACTCACCATTAATATGAATCGTTTTCCATTCCTCATGGTTGGTAAAAATCCAGCCAAACTATGTGTAATTTAGCATGGTCCATTAAAATATTAGTACAATCTATGGAATTCTGACTTTTTCCAGACTGATACCAGGACACATATTCACTGTAACTCATTCACTGCCATTCAGAAATGTATTCGGAAATTGAAAATATAACGTAGAGCGCCATTTCCAAATTTGTTCGGGTTTTGTTTTTTATTGTTTGAGTGCCGATAAAGCGCTGGTCATGGCCTCTGGCAATGTATTTTTCTTTCTAAGAGGGAGCTGCATTTCCCTTTTCCAGGTTAGCACTTTGATCCAGCTTCAGCTATTGTTAAAGCGCTATATAAACGTATGTAATGTATGCATTGCATTGTATTTCGGACAGCCACCGTCATTTCAAGCGCATATAACTCCGGACCCATATAATTTAGGAATTAACTCTTTTTTTTAGATAAAAGATGAGAGTCTAAGGTTTCTAACGCTGTATTGAATGTTTATGTCCTAAAATCTCAATATAAAAAAACATGAGAATGACAAAAACCCTGGCACTGGAGTGGACACATTTTTGCACGTGAATGAGTTAAGTACTCACCGATACAGAGGGCCGATCCTACTGGTACTGGTGATGCATCACATTTCCTTTAACATAACAAAAAAATGTGAACAAAGGCCTTTCTTTACTGACACAGATAATGACTTGCCAGTGGGTCAAACTGTCTGATATATATATATATATATATATATATATATATATATATATATATATATATATATATATATATATATATATATATATAAAACTATGTAGACATATAGTGTATATGGCATAAGGGAGAGGAGGGTTCGAATCCCGCTTGGGGCAGAGAAAATGAGCACAACACATTATCCAGTGTGGGTCCTTGGGCAAGACCCTTCACGCTAATGCCTACCTCATACAATGATGAGAGACAATAAATCGAATGACATGCCCGCTCAGACGTCGCCCGGCCAAACAAGGTGCTGGGGAACCGGAGCACCTTGATGAAAAATGGGCTACTGGAACAAAGTGGAGATGGACAAGATGCAATAACATGGCTCTGTTGGAATGCTACTACTCAAGCAACCCTAGTCAGAGGGGTTACATGCGGAGAATGGGGGCTGAATGGTTACTTCGAAACCCACAGTCACGGTTGACCACGAAACAACTAGTAGCTCAGTGTTCCAATATCCACAAACGGCAATTGCTATCACAACTTGAAATTGATGAGATACAACACAAATTCCCCAGGCTGCCACATCAGAGGAAGAGGTTAGACCAGAGATTGGGAGGCAAGCCCCAATGAATGATGACATTGGGAAGCCAGCCCCAATGAATGAAATGCTGAGCGAAGCAGCAACTGACCTGAGAGATAAGATCATGGCAAGAATGAAAACTGGGCAACCAAGAAACCGATTACAAAGGCTATGTGAAGTACCACCTGAAAGTCTCATGGAAACAGTGAATGCAGCACTGAGAGTGATCCCGACCGGAATGATCACGGAAACCAATGAGCTGATATACGCTTCAGCACCAGTGATCCTAGAAATGCTTAGCTACAAGAGCAACCACGAGAGCCACGAGATTCGTTACCCACCATGGAAAAGACGGTTGGAGGCTAAGCTCAAGGCGGCTCGGAAATATGTGAGTCAATTGACGGAGACCCAGAGAGGCGTGAATAAAAGGCCAATACCCAAGATGTTCATGCAGATAACCATACCTGAAGCACTCGAAACTGCCAAACTCCAGGCCTTGTCCAGTCGCCTAAAGAGATACACGAAAGAGAATGAGGCCAGAAGAATAAACAGGCTGTTCGCAACACAACCTGCGAAAGTGTAGGCTCAGTGGCAGAGTTCTAACAGCAGAGCAGACCCTCCAAGGCTGGAAACTGAAAGCTACTGGAAAGGCATATGGCAGAAGGAGGTCGCACATAACAGCAGTGCACAATGGCTGGTGACTCTGAAAGAGGAGCACAGCAACCTCCCTGAACAGAACCCGGTTACCATCACAGCGGCAGACATACAAGAAAGAGTCTCAGGTATGAAAAATTGGAGGGCACCAGGCCCGGATATGGTCCACACCTACTGGCTAAAGAAACTCACAGCACTCCACGAGCGCCTTGCAGCACAAATGAACCAGTTGCTGATGGATGGGACTCACCCAGGATGGCTAACCGAATCCTGATCATGAAGGATTCCTCAAACGGTGCAGTTCCTTCCAACTATCGGCCAATAACCTTTCTCTCCACAACATGGAAGCTCATGTCAGGCATCATTGATAAGATAAGTGTACACATGGCTCAATACATGAGCAAAGCACAGAAAGGCATTGGTAGAGATACTAGAGGTGCCAAACATCAGCTGCTGGTTGACAGAACAGTCGCACAAGACTGCAGGTCCCGACATACCAACCTGTGCACAGCCTTGATTGATTACAAGAAAGCATATGACTCGATGCCACACACATGGATCACTGAATGCTTGGAGTTTTATAAGGTCAACAGGACCCTGAGAGCCTTCGTTGCAAACTCGATGAGGATGTGGAAAACCACACTTGAAGCCAATGGCAAGCCACTAACGCAAGTGTCCATCAAATGTGGCATATACCAAGGTGATGCACTCTCCCCACTGCTGTTCTGCATAGGACTGAACCTCCTCAGCCAAATAATCGCCAAGACAGGCTATGGATACTGCCTCAGAAATGGAGCTACAATCAGTCACCTCCTCTACATGGATGACATAAAGCGGGGCAAGGTAGTCCACTCTGAAGGGGTATCACTCCCTGAAGGAACAATAGCGGACATTGAAAACAGCTACAAGTACTTCGGCATACCACAGACCAATGGCAACCTCGAACTAGCAGCAAGGAAAGCGGCTACAACCAAATACCTCCAGCGGGTGAGGCAAGTCCTCAGAAGCCAGCTCAATGGCAAGAACAAGACCCGGGCAATAAACAGCTATGCCCTGCCAGTGATCAGATACCCTGCAGGAATAATAAGGTGGCCAAAGGAAGAGATTCAGACCACGGATGTTAAGACGCAAAAACTCCCCACCATGCATGGAGGGTTCCATCCCAAGTCCAGCACCCTGAGACTGTACACAAGCTGTAAGGAAGGAGGCCAGGGACTGAGTGTGAGAGCCCCTGTCCAGGATGAAACATCCAAGCTCCATGAATACATCACAGAGAAGGCTCCAACGGATGAAGTACTCAGAGAATGTCTCAGACAATGGGGAACAGAGGATGAGGTGCTGGAAGAGGGACAATCATGGGAGGAAAAGCCCCTACACGGGATGTACCACCGAACCATAACTGAAGTGGCTGATCTCAAGAAGTCCTATCAGTGGCGAGAGAGGGCTGGCCTAACGGACAGCACAGAGGCACTCATCTTGGCTGCTCAAGAGCAGGCCCTGAACACCAGAGCCATAGAGGCAGGGATTTACCACACCAGGCAAGACCCACGGTGTAGGTTGTGCAAAGAGGCACCTGGGACAATCCAACACATAACTGCAGAGTGTAAGATGCTGGCAGGGAAAGCCTACATGGAGCGCCATAACCAGGTGGCTGGCATAGTCTACCGAAACATCTGTGCGGAGTATAGACTGGAAACCCCAAGGTCAAAATGGGAAACACCTCCCAAGGTAGTAGAGAATGACCGAGCAAAGATCCTGTGGGACTTCCAGATACAGACTGACAAGATGGAAATGGCCAACCAACCAGATATCATGGTCATAGATAAAGGGCAAAGGAAAGCCGTTATCGTGGATGTAGCGGTCCCGAATGATGGAAACATCAGAAAGAAGGAACATGAGAAACCCGAGAAATACCACGGGCTCAGAGAGGAGCTGGAGAGAGCCTGGAAGGTAAAGGTGACAGTCGTGCCTGTGGTGGTCGGAGCACTCGGGGCAGAGACCCCCAAACTCGACGAGTGGTTCAACAGATCCCGGGAACAACATCGGATATCTCGGTCCAGAAAAGCGCAGTGCTGGTAACAGCACGGCTACTGTGCAGAACCCTCAAGCTTCCTGGCCTCTGGTAGATGACCCGAGCTAAAAAAAAAAAAAAAAATGGGGGACAGACACCACCCATGGGAGGGTGAGAGACGAGGATTATATATATATATTAAAAAATAAAAAAAATCCTCGTCTCACCCACCATGGGTGGTGTCTGTCCCCATTTCAGCTCGGGTCCTCTACCAGAGGCCAGGATTCCTTTCCCTTTATCTATGACCACGATATCTGGTTGGTTGGCCATTACCATCTTGTCAGTCTGTATCTGGAAGTCCCACAGGATTTTTGCTCGGTCATTCTCCACCACCTTGGGAGGTGTTTCCCATTTTGACCTTGGGGTTTCCAGTCCATACTCCGCACAGATGTTTCGGTAGACTATGCCAGCCACCTGGTTATGGCGCTCCATGTAGGCTTTCCCTGCCAGCATCTTACACCCTGCAGTTACGTGTTGGATTGTCTCAGGTGCCTCTTTGCACAACCTACACCTTGGGTCTTGTCTGGTGTGGTATATCCTTGCCTCTATGGCTCTGGTGTTCAGGGCCTGTTCTTGGGCAGCCAGGATGAGTGCCTCTGTGCTGTCCTTTAGGCCAGCCCTCTCTAGCCACTGATAGGACTTCTTGAGATCAGCCACTTCTGCTATGGTTCGGTGGTACATCCCGTGTAGGGGCTTTTCCTCCCATGATTGTCCCTCTTCCAGCACCTCATCCTCTGTTCCCCATTGACTGAGACATTCTCTGAGTACATCATCCGTTGGAGCCTTCTCTTTGATGTATTCATGGAGCTTGGATGTTTCATCCTGGACAGTGGCTCTCACACTCAGTCCCTGGCCTCCTTCCTTACAGCTTGTGTACAGTCTCAGGGTGCTGGACTTGGGATGGAACCCTCCGTGCATGGTGAGGAGTTTTCGGGTCTTAACATCCGTGGTCTGAATCTCTTCCTTTGGCCACCTTATTATTCCTGCAGGGTATCTGATCACTGGCAGGGCATAGCTGTTTATTGCCCGGGTCTTGTTCTTGCCATTGAGCTGGCTTCTGAGGACTTGCCTCACCCGCTGGAGGTATTTGGTCGTAGCCGCTTTCCTTGTTGCTAATTCGAGGTTGCCATTGGCCTGTGGTATACCGAGGTACTTGTAGCTGTTTTCAATGTCTGCTATTGTTCCTTCAGGGAGTGAGACCCCTTCAGTGTGAACTACCTTGCCCCTCTTAGTCACCATCCGACTACATTTCTCCAGCCCGAATGACATTCCGATATCACTGCTGTAGATCCTGGTTGTGTGGATCAGGGAGTCTATGTCCCTTTCGCTCTTAGCATACAGCTTGATATCATCCATGTAGAGGAGGTGACTGATCGTAGCTCCATTTCTGAGGCGGTATCCATAGCCTGTCTTGGCGATTATCTGGCTGAGGGGGTTCAGTCCTATGCAGAACAGCAGTGGGGAGAGTGCATCACCTTGGTATATGCCACATTTGATGGACACTTGCGTTAGTGGCTTGCCATTGGCTTCAAGTGTGGTTTTGCACATCCTCATCGAGTTTGCAACGAAGGCTCTCAGGGTCCTGTTGACCATATACAACTCCAAGCATTCATTGATCCATGTGTGTGGCATCGAGTCATATGCTTTCTTGTAATCAATCCAGGCTGTGCACAGGTTGGTATGTCGGGACCTGCAGTCTTGAGCGACTGTTCTGTCAACCAGCAGCTGATGTTTGGCACCTCTAGTATCTCTACTAATGCCTTTCTGTGCTTTGCTCATGTATTGATCCATGTGTCCACTTATCTTAGCCGCAATGATGCCTGACATGAGCTTCCATGTTGTGGAGAGACAGGTTATTGGCCGATAGTTGGAAGGAACTGCACCCTTTGAGGAATCCTTCATGATCAGGATTGTTCGCCCTTCGGTTAGCCATCCTGGGTGAGTCCCATCCATCAGCAACTGGTTCATTTGTGCTGCTAGGCGCTCGTGGAGAGCTGTGAGTTTCTTTAGCCAGTAGGTGTGGACCATATCCGGGCCTGGTGCCGTCCAGTTTTTCATACCTGAGACCAAGAAAGCATATGACTCGATGCCACACACATGGATCACTGAATGCTTGGAGTTTTATAAGGTCAACAGGACCCTGAGAGCCTTCGTTGCAAACTCGATGAGGATGTGGAAAACCACACTTGAAGCCAATGGCAAGCCACTAACGCAAGTGTCCATCAAATGTGGCATATACCAAGGTGATGCACTCTCCCCACTGCTGTTCTGCATAGGACTGAACCTCCTCAGCCAAATAATCGCCAAGACAGGCTATGGATACTGCCTCAGAAATGGAGCTACAATCAGTCACCTCCTCTACATGGATGACATAAAGCGGGGCAAGGTAGTCCACTCTGAAGGGGTATCACTCCCTGAAGGAACAATAGCGGACATTGAAAACAGCTACAAGTACTTCGGCATACCACAGACCAATGGCAACCTCGAACTAGCAGCAAGGAAAGCGGCTACAACCAAATACCTCCAGCGGGTGAGGCAAGTCCTCAGAAGCCAGCTCAATGGCAAGAACAAGACCCGGGCAATAAACAGCTATGCCCTGCCAGTGATCAGATACCCTGCAGGAATAATAAGGTGGCCAAAGGAAGAGATTCAGACCACGGATGTTAAGACGCAAAAACTCCCCACCATGCATGGAGGGTTCCATCCCAAGTCCAGCACCCTGAGACTGTACACAAGCTGTAAGGAAGGAGGCCAGGGACTGAGTGTGAGAGCCCCTGTCCAGGATGAAACATCCAAGCTCCATGAATACATCACAGAGAAGGCTCCAACGGATGAAGTACTCAGAGAATGTCTCAGACAATGGGGAACAGAGGATGAGGTGCTGGAAGAGGGACAATCATGGGAGGAAAAGCCCCTACACGGGATGTACCACCGAACCATAACTGAAGTGGCTGATCTCAAGAAGTCCTATCAGTGGCGAGAGAGGGCTGGCCTAACGGACAGCACAGAGGCACTCATCTTGGCTGCTCAAGAGCAGGCCCTGAACACCAGAGCCATAGAGGCAGGGATTTACCACACCAGGCAAGACCCACGGTGTAGGTTGTGCAAAGAGGCACCTGGGACAATCCAACACATAACTGCAGAGTGTAAGATGCTGGCAGGGAAAGCCTACATGGAGCGCCATAACCAGGTGGCTGGCATAGTCTACCGAAACATCTGTGCGGAGTATAGACTGGAAACCCCAAGGTCAAAATGGGAAACACCTCCCAAGGTAGTAGAGAATGACCGAGCAAAGATCCTGTGGGACTTCCAGATACAGACTGACAAGATGGAAATGGCCAACCAACCAGATATCATGGTCATAGATAAAGGGCAAAGGAAAGCCGTTATCGTGGATGTAGCGGTCCCGAATGATGGAAACATCAGAAAGAAGGAACATGAGAAACCCGAGAAATACCAAGGGCTCAGAGAGGAGCTGGAGAGAGCCTGGAAGGTAAAGGTGACAGTCGTGCCTGTGGTGGTCGGAGCACTCGGGGCAGAGACCCCCAAACTCGATGAGTGGTTCAACAGATCCCGGGAACAACATCGGATATCTCGGTCCAGAAAAGCGCAGTGCTGGTAACAGCACGGCTACTGTGCAGAACCCTCAAGCTTCCTGGCCTCTGGTAGATGACCCGAGCTAAAAAAAAAAAAAAAAATGGGGGACAGACACCACCCATGGGAGGGTGAGAGACGAGGATTATATATATATATATATATATATATATATATATATATATATATATATATATATATATATAAATCCACGTATATATACAGTGAGACCTCAACTTACAAACACCTTATCTTACAAACTTTTTGTCTTACAAACGTCAAATTTATGAAAATTAAACCTTATAATAAGCACTATTTTCATAATACACACCCACCACGGCTGGCGGAGGGATCTCCGGCGGAAGCACACGACCGAACAGCACCAGAGGTTAAGTTACCAAAAGTCCTTATGGAAGGTGACTCTCCTTCCATAAGCCATCAACAACCAACAAAAAGGTAAATAAAATGTTATTTTACAGCACAGTTTATTTCTTTAATTACAGTCCTCATGTAATGCGCCTCTCTTTCCAAAGAGCAATTCCCTTGGACCTCCAACGCCATTCCATCAAGCCATAAATGACCATCACAAATGTAAATAAAGTGACTTTATGATACAATGCAGTGTATTTCTTTCATTACAATACAATAGCACATTTATTATACATAGAATAAGGTATGTTGTGTGTAGTTTTAAGGTTTATTTAGTTGAAAAGTATATTTTATGGAAACCCGGGAACGGATTATTCCCATTTTAATGGTTTCCTATGGGAATTTTTTTTTTGAGATACACACTTTTCACCTTACACACTCTGTCTGGGAACCAATTAAGTTCGTAAGTGGAGGTCTCACTGTGTGTGTGTATATATATATATATATATATATATATATATATATACAGTAAAGTCTCGTTATATCGATATCGGATATATCGATAGTCCTGGTTATATCGATACTATTTCTATGCACGCACGGAGAAAATTACATGCAAACAGGGTCGGATATTGATATCCCGGTTATATCGATATTTTTTCGGACTTTTCCTGCTGTTCCCAGCACTGCGCATTTCTGGACCGAGATATCCGATGTTGTTCCCGGGATCTGTTGCAACCACTCGTCGAGTTTGGGGGTCACTGCCCCGAGTGCTCCAACCACCACAGGCACGACTGTCACCTTTACCTTCCAGGCTCTCTCCAGCTCCTCTCTGAGCCCTTGGTATTTCTCGATTTTCTCATGTTCCTTCTTTCTGATGTTTCCATCACTCGGGACCGCTACATCCACGACAACGGCTTTCCTTTCCCCTTTATCTATGACCACGATATCTGGTTGGTTGGCCATTACCATCTTGTCAGTCTGTATCTGGAAGTCCCACAGGATTTTTGCTCGGTCATTCTCCACCACCTTGGGAGGTGTTTCCCATTTTGACCTTGGGGTTTCCAGTCCATACTCCGCACAGATGTTTCGGTAGACTATGCCAGCCACCTGGTTATGGCGCTCCATGTAGGCTTTCCCTGCCAGCATCTTACACCCTGCAGTTACGTGTTGGATTGTCTCAGGTGCCTCTTTGCACAACCTACACCTTGGGTCTTGTCTGGTGTGGTATATCCTTGCCTCTATGGCTCTGGTGTTCAGGGCCTGTTCTTGGGCAGCCAGGATGAGTGCCTCTGTGCTGTCCTTTAGGCCAGCCCTCTCTAGCCACTGATAGGACTTCTTGAGATCAGCCACTTCTGCTATGGTTCGGTGGTACATCCCGTGTAGGGGCTTTTCCTCCCATGATTGTCCCTCTTCCAGCACCTCATCCTCTGTTCCCCATTGACTGAGACATTCTCTGAGTACATCATCCGTTGGAGCCTTCTCTTTGATGTATTCATGGAGCTTGGATGTTTCATCCTGGACAGTGGCTCTCACACTCAGTCCCTGGCCTCCTTCCTTACAGCTTGTGTACAGTCTCAGGGTGCTGGACTTGGGATGGAACCCTCCGTGCATGGTGAGGAGTTTTCGGGTCTTAACATCCGTGGTCTGAATCTCTTCCTTTGGCCACCTTATTATTCCTGCAGGGTATCTGATCACTGGCAGGGCATAGCTGTTTATTGCCCGGGTCTTGTTCTTGCCATTGAGCTGGCTTCTGAGGACTTGCCTCACCCGCTGGAGGTATTTGGTCGTAGCCGCTTTCCTTGTTGCTAATTCGAGGTTGCCATTGGCCTGTGGTATACCGAGGTACTTGTAGCTGTTTTCAATGTCTGCTATTGTTCCTTCAGGGAGTGAGACCCCTTCAGTGTGAACTACCTTGCCCCTCTTAGTCACCATCCGACTACATTTCTCCAGCCCGAATGACATTCCGATATCACTGCTGTAGATCCTGGTTGTGTGGATCAGGGAGTCTATGTCCCTTTCGCTCTTAGCATACAGCTTGATATCATCCATGTAGAGGAGGTGACTGATCGTAGCTCCATTTCTGAGGCGGTATCCATAGCCTGTCTTGGCGATTATCTGGCTGAGGGGGTTCAGTCCTATGCAGAACAGCAGTGGGGAGAGTGCATCACCTTGGTATATGCCACATTTGATGGACACTTGCGTTAGTGGCTTGCCATTGGCTTCAAGTGTGGTTTTGCACATCCTCATCGAGTTTGCAACGAAGGCTCTCAGGGTCCTGTTGACCATATACAACTCCAAGCATTCATTGATCCATGTGTGTGGCATCGAGTCATATGCTTTCTTGTAATCAATCCAGGCTGTGCACAGGTTGGTATGTCGGGACCTGCAGTCTTGAGCGACTGTTCTGTCAACCAGCAGCTGATGTTTGGCACCTCTAGTATCTCTACTAATGCCTTTCTGTGCTTTGCTCATGTATTGATCCATGTGTCCACTTATCTTAGCCGCAATGATGCCTGACATGAGCTTCCATGTTGTGGAGAGACAGGTTATTGGCCGATAGTTGGAAGGAACTGCACCCTTTGAGGAATCCTTCATGATCAGGATTGTTCGCCCTTCGGTTAGCCATCCTGGGTGAGTCCCATCCATCAGCAACTGGTTCATTTGTGCTGCTAGGCGCTCGTGGAGAGCTGTGAGTTTCTTTAGCCAGTAGGTGTGGACCATATCCGGGCCTGGTGCCGTCCAGTTTTTCATACCTGAGACTCTTCCTTGTATATCTGCCACTGTGATGGTAACTGGGTTCTGTTCAGGGAGGTTGCTGTGCTCCTCTTTCAGAGTCACCAGCCATTGTGCACTCCTGTTATGTGCGACCTCCTTCTCCCATATGCCTTTCCAGTATCTTTCAGTTTCCAGCCTTGGAGGGTCTGCTCTGCTGTTAGAACCCTGCCACTGAGCGTACACTTTCGCAGGTTGTGTTGCGAACAGCCTGTTTATTCTTCTGGCCTCATTCTCTTTCGTGTACCTCTTTAGGCGACTGGCCAAGGCCTGGAGCCTTTGTTTGGCAGTTTCGAGTGCTTCAGGTATGGTTATCTGCATGTACCTCTTGGGTATTGGCCTTTTTATATATATATATATATATATATATATATATATATATATATATATATATATATATATATATAAATCCACGTATATATACAGTGAGACCTCAACTTACAAACACCTTATCTTACAAACTTTTTGTCTTACAAACGTCAAATTTATGAAAATTAAACCTTATAATAAGCACTATTTTCATAATACACACCCACCACGGCTGGCGGAGGGATCTCCGGCGGAAGCACACGACCGAACAGCACCAGAGGTTAAGTTACCAAAAGTCCTTATGGAAGGTGACTCTCCTTCCATAAGCCATCAACAACCAACAAAAAGGTAAATAAAATGTTATTTTACAGCACAGTTTATTTCTTTAATTACAGTCCTCATGTAATGCGCCTCTCTTTCCAAAGAGCAATTCCCTTGGACCTCCAACGCCATTCCATCAAGCCATAAATGACCATCACAAATGTAAATAAAGTGACTTTATGATACAATGCAGTGTATTTCTTTCATTACAATACAATAGCACATTTATTATACATAGAATAAGGTATGTTGTGTGTAGTTTTAAGGTTTATTTAGTTGAAAAGTATATTTTATGGAAACCCGGGAACGGATTATTCCCATTTTAATGGTTTCCTATGGGAATTTTTTTTTTGAGATACACACTTTTCACCTTACACACTCTGTCTGGGAACCAATTAAGTTCGTAAGTGGAGGTCTCACTGTGTGTGTATATATATATATATATATATACAGTAAAGTCTCGTTATATCGATATCGGATATATCGATAGTCCTGGTTATATCGATACTATTTCTATGCACGCACGGAGAAAATTACATGCAAACAGGGTCGGATATATTGATAGTCCCGGTTATATCGATATTTTTTCGGACTCCCTTGAATATCGATATAACGAGACTTTACTGTATATATATATATATATATATATATATATATATATATATATATATATATATATATATATATATATATATATTGTGATATCATGAGAGGCTTGCTCTCAGCGGGACGGGACAAGAAGTGCAATGAATAGTGTCTCTTCCAATACTTATCAAAATAAAGTCTCTTCTGATGCTTAAATCCAAATAAAGTCTCTTCTGCTACTTAAATCCAAATAAAGTCTCTTCTGAGGTAAAACTGAAGACGGAGTTCTTTACAAGAGTCTCTAGGCCTCACCCCTCTTGACGTCCTCGTCATGTAGCCTAGCCACCTTAGCTAGGTTCAAATCCAGTGTCCAGTCGTGGGGTCCCAACTGGCAATGAGTTCCACACAGCAATCAACTTCTCCACAGAGCACAGCAATCGAGCTTGTCTTCCCCCAAGCTGCACACACAGAGGCTCTCTGCCTTAAGAGCCCTGCTTTCCAATCAAGCCCTGATCAGCTGCAGGTGTGTGGGTTTAATTGCTGCCTTCCACCAGGTGGGGCCAAGACTCTCTCTGGGTGGAGCCATCTTAGGGGGATGTATTTGCCCTCCAGGACACAGCCTCTCGTGACATCACAATATATATATATATATATATATATATATATATATATTATATATGTTAACCTCATAAAATTAGAGTAAAGTCTCGTTATATCTATATTCTCGGTAGAAAAAATTTCGATATAACCGTACTGTTGATATATCCGTCCTGCGCCGAACTGCATTAACAAAAGCCACCAAAAGAGGGCATCCAAGCGCCATATAAGAAACGGAGCTGGCCATTAGCTCCCTTTTTTTTGGGTGAGAGATGTTCCCCGAATGTTGCCTCAAAATGGCACATATAATTCTTTAATCGATTGCAAACATGTATGCTTTCCTCTTCAGTGCTTTCCTCTACAGTGTATTTGAATCATATTCATAACTGGATGTGTAACAAGAAAGCATATTATCCGAATCTGAAGCCATTGTTTTGATTCTCGAGCAAGGCAAGACGTCTTAGCGTGAAGTCATTTTTATTGGTGCACTGTAAACCCGAACAGTACTCCTGACTCAAAGTCATTGAGGTCAGTCAACTCAAAAGCCGATTTTTTGTTTCAAAAACTTAAACGTTTTGAGTTTTCTGACTAGTCATGCGTTTTTAATTTGCAGTAAATCAATACTTTTGAGTTCATGGCTGTCGTATACTTATATATTTTGAGTAAACGGCCGAACGCTGCGTGATGACGTCACCGCAGGCGTGGTCTCACCGGGCGCGGTCTCACCGGGGCCATTTTTATTTCTCGACGGCTGAAGCGTGCAGAGACCCACGAATTCAGGTGAGAAGACAAACAACATTTAATATTACGAGGACCCAGTGTATCAATGCTGTAGTCGGTGCACAGAAAAAGGATATTTTGTTGTGTCGACGGCAAAATTGGAAAGTCAGTTTGTGGAACTTGCCGCCTTTCACAAGTTAGCAAAGATGCTAGTCCGTGTTCGTGCTTGCGACTGAGGCCTTCTCATCCACTCTTTCAGCTGCGTTGTCTTGAGCCCGGGACTTCTCCTATGTTAAGCGCTGTGGCGATATATGTATGAATTTTTCTTAAACGTCTCTTGTCTGTTGAAAGACACAGAAGTGTTATTTAGAGAATAGTACCGCGCAGGTTTAGTTGGGCGGTGGCCGAGTAATATCTGTTGCAGGTTATGTTTGTGTCCGCGAAGGTCCGAGAGTAATCATCAAATGGGTGTAAAATAAAGGTTTATATAAAAGGGTCACACGAAATCCTCCACGCCGTGGCTGCAACGCTCAGCAGGTTAATGCTTTGAGTTAACTTTGTTTGCAAACGACAGGACCGCGTGTCAGTGTCCAGCACAAGCTATAGGCTTAAGATATCTATACACGTGCAGCGGTAGTGCTGCAGTTTTAAGAATGCACTAAGTAAATATAATGATAGCCAAAAAATGTACAGTGGATTGGAATATGTACAATTGATGCAGTTTAAATGGTTATGCATGTGTAAATTAAACATGAACTTTTTTTAAAATGTATTTTTGGCATATTCAGGATACCGAGAGAGCTGCTGGAGGCCAAGTCATCAAACTGCAAACGCCTGACTGGTTTGATTGCATCATTTAATCTGGTACATTAGATTTATTAAACTTAAAAAGTTAACATGGATAAATGTGTTTTATTAAATTAAAGGATTACATTCATTGTCATGTTTTTTTTCTCTTCAACCTTTCAGCCCCCTGTGCTATATTCTTAATTACCTGATGAATATCATACTACATGTAGGTATTTTTTATATTGAACAGAATTTTACCTTTTTAACATATATTGGAGTATTTTACACCATTAGTTGAGATTTCATTGATTGTTCTTTCTTTAAAACAATCTCAAGTCTCACATTCTCCTCTGCTCTTACCAACAACTGATGTTCATTAATCATTACAGTGATGCAGTTGTTAAATTGCAATAGGGATAGTGCGGAGGTTCCAAACTATTACGAAGGATATGCTTGGATTTGAGCTATAATAATCCGTAACTGTCTTTAATTTGGACCCACTAGAATCACACCAACTTTACTTTGCTTATCCAAACACGTACTCATTCTTGAAAAATGTTTAATGTAATTGCAGGCCTAACATGGACTGGAGATGCAAACTGTGTTCTACATCCCTGGATACTCGGGCGAAGATGACTCCGAGTTCTTCAAGACATGCAATGTATGTATTACCTGACTTAACACAAATGTCCATCTATGGCCACAATATATGCTATAACCTTTTACTTTATTCTGTATGTGTACGTTTGTGTGTATTTTGCAGTGGGAAGAGGATCCAGACATTGAAAACACTCCTGTCGCACTTCTCTCCGTAACAACTGACAACCTCACTGGTTCCATCTTGTTTAACCCCGACAGCATTTCTGTTGTGATAGAAGATGGCATTATTGTGAGATGTCTCCCCAGGTTGGCTGATGCACACCTCCTCTTGTAATGTATGCATTGCATTTAGATTATCCAAGAAAATTAATCCTCACATTCACCTTCATTCAGAAAATACTGCTGTGTCTTCATGATAACAGACCACTCAAACCATGCTTGCTAAGTTTGAAAAATGCTTTGTTCCGCAATATTGAAGGCACCAGTGCCTCCAATATTACGGAACAAAGCAACACTCGATAAGTAACTTTAGTTTTACTCTGCTTTGTATACCTGTTTGTGACTGATTTTATATTAATATTTTGATATGTAAACTTGGATTCCACCAGCATGTCTTTTTTCGTTTCAGGAATACTGTGTTTGTTTTTAGTAAGTTTTACCTTGATTTGCACCTTATAACGAGTACATTGAAATGTATTCGGTTGTATTTATTCAAGTATATGCTTTTCAAAGAATTAATTTTTTTAACAGAACAGCAGAGTATAATTTGTTGTTTTTTTCTGTTTTGTTGTGTTTATTTCACATCTTCTGCTCAGGGGTTTATTTGTTGTTTTGGTACGTGGACATGCTGTGCATTTTGGTACTGTTATCATTTGTTTTATCAAAGGTTGTTTTAAACCTTAATAAAAAAATGTGAACTAAAACAGACGTGAGGTGTGTTTTTGTTTTTAGACATAGAAGGCAAATGTAAGTACAGTATACATGAATATATGTTTTCATGGAACATTATAAATTTGAGTTGGTTAAGCTTAAATATGAAACCTAATTTTAAATTAAAAATTAAGAAAACATTAGAGTAAACTGAAAGTACATCTTTTAAGTTCAGGCAAACTCATAACATTTAAGCTCCATCAAACTCATAACTTTTAAGTTCAGACAAACTCATAAAATTTATTTACACTACTCAAACATTTTGAGTAAACTACTTGAACATTTTGAGTTAACTGTACTCAATCATTTTGAGTTAACTCTACTCAAACATTTTGAGTTAACTACTCAAAAATTTTGACGTAATCAGTTGCCATATAAATTTTGAGTACTTTCAACTTGTTGGGTTTTACAGTGTGTTTTGCATTTGAATAAAAAGTGACATCGGTTGTCCTTTAAAGCTGACTTTGACTTTTTGACTTTGACTTTAATACACAGTATGGAATGTATGGTAATTTTCAAAATCACGCTTCAGCAGACAAAACAAGAAACATTGTTGCAAAAAACGATTGCATTCATATACAGTACAGTGGGCATGTACATAACAACAGGGAAACTGCAACGCTTACATCTTACTGTATTATGTATGCAATTTAAAAAAAAAGTCATCAATCTTCTTCTGCTTCCCATTTTTACCTTTTAACACAAACACTTCAATCTCGTCTGCTACACACGAGCTAGCGTCTGAAAATGGAAATGGCTCTGCTACACGGGAACTGGTCACGTAACAAACTCATGTGACCAAGTCGACCAATGGCGCGACCGATGGCGTGTATCAATATATACATAGTAAAATGGCCGGCGGGAGATGAGAAAGAACACCGTAGTAACCGGATTATCGTAAAAACCACGAATCGTACTAAACGGAACTAATTACACATAAAAAGACTAGAAATGTGCACGGGAAATGAAAATAGTGTCGTAATAAGCAGTATTATCAATATAAACGATATCGATATAACGAGACTTTACTGTATATTATTGCTATCTTTGCTAGCTTTGGAGCTTCCAACCTTTCTGAATGATATCCATCTATTCTTGAAAAGTCCATCTTGAGAATGGCTTTAACACGCCAAGACGTAAGACGCCAAGAGGAAAGCATACGTTTGCAATCGATTAAAGAATGTATTCCATGCCATTTTGAGGCAACATTGAGGGGAAATGTTTCACTCAAAAATAGAGTCACAAAATGGCTATCTCCTGTGGCCACCTCCGTTTCCACAGGCGGATAAATTCCTTATATGGAGCTTGGACGCCGTCTTCTGGCGGGCTTTGGGTGCAACACGAGGTCCCCAGATCAAACACGTACAGCAAAATACATTGACGTGATGGAAAGACCACTACAATGCGTCTTTTCTTCGGTCAGGAGCGTTCCTTTAGTAACGTCACCAACTCAAAAACAAGACTTCCTGAATATTCAGCTCGAGTCTTAAAACTTAAAATATAGCTATATGCGGTGGAATCTTTGTAAAATGCGCTCAGTAGAAGTCATTTGAAGCCATTTTACAAATTAAAAAATGGACACAACTTGTCCGGAGACGTCGGTTGTCCTTTAAGAATGGTTGTGGCAGCATTGAGCTTCCCTCAGTTTGTTTTCACAAAGGCCTTTCTAGTATTTAGTGGGGGAAATGTGGTCGTTTTAAGGAAATTTGCATTATAAACATGAATGTACTACTGTACTTTGGTACTTCACAATAGTTTAATACCAAAAGTAGTGTCATTTCACCATCAACTAAAAAAAAAACCCTAGTGTCACTATATTACACCTGAGCTGTGCAAAATAACACATATATCACTGAACACAGAAGTGCAAATTATAAGTTTGGCAAAGCATGCTGGGAATGGTGCTCGTCTAACGGCTTGTTGTGAAGGACCCGCTGACACAAAAATCCTGTAGAAAAGAGCTAAAATGTTTGTTGAAGATAAATGGTTTTTTTAGAACCAACTTACATGCATTTATATACATTATATTTATATGCAGTACTGTGTGACTTTTGTTCAGTAATTTGCTCATGTGTGTGATGCAAACAGAAAAAAAACATCACCAATGTATATTATCCTGGAAAATTTCCACAGATGTAAAAGTGAAGTCGAGTCAAAAATGTTCTTCCCAATATGTTCGATGCGGCTGCATTAGTCTAAACAATGTGTTCTGATAAAGTCTGCGTGAGTGGAACATGGCTTAAGCAGCAAATTGCATCTGATTTGACGCATCGTGATGTGGAAATCACATTGCCTCACACTTCAGACCAACCATAGGTCATCTGTTTTCTTGGTCAAGGAGACTTGCAAGCTTAGCCTTTAGGCACGATAATGGCATTTTGAGTGAACGACAAGTGGAATAATGTCCACCCCAAGGCGAATGAAAATGGGTAGATTTTGCTGCTTCATTCATGTTCCACAAACACAACATGTATATACATCAGAGTACCATAATTTGACTCGTAAGAGCACATGGAAAATATTGTGCAGAAAACAACCAGTTTAACTTCCCCCTTAACAGCATCTGCTAAACATTGTTTTCTGGAAATTGATTTGTTTTTCAAGAGCTAAATAGTTTCTTTGTTGTTAAAGGCAGAAAATACGATTTGCATTAAAATTTAATTTCACCCATTTTTTTCTGGTAAGGTGTCCCTTTTACATTCAGTAAGATTAAGTAAGATTTATTTATATAGCACTTTTCAAAGGTAAAACCAGAAAGTGCTTCACAAAATTTAAAACAGTCATAATAAAAACAATACACAAAAAAAGTGCACATGGAAAATTACGCAGGCATAGAACATAACAGTTAATCAAACGCTGTTTAAATAAGTCTTTAACTGTTTTTTAAAAGTGTCAATTGACTCCATGCAGCGTAGTGATAGGGGTCGATAGGGGCCGAGAGGCTACGGCTTGAAAAGCTCTGTCATCTCTAGTTTTAAATCAGGTACGGGGGACAACCAGCAACCGTTGGTCAGATGATCTCAGACTGCGGGTGGGGGAATAAAACTGTATAAAATCAGACAGATAAGAGGGAGTTTGTCAATGCAAAGATCTGAAAGTGAGAACTAAGATCTTGAAATGGGTTCTAAAATGCATTGGTAACCAGTGCAGTGACGCCAGCACAGGGGTGATGTGTGCCCTCCTGCTAGTTTGGGTTCAGAGTCTTGCAGCAGAGTTCTGGACAACCTGGAGCCACTCCATATCCTTCTTGTTAAAACACGTCAAAAGGCATGAGTCACATATGTCCGATTAAAATAATACCATGGTGACAAAATCATAGTGAGGGGATGGCAACGGGAAAAGATGAGCAATGATACTTTATATTTATGTTCACTGCACAAGATCCTACATGACTATTGGGGCAGAAGGTGGATCGGTCATAGCGGGGGTTACAGAGCAAAGCCTCGGGACCAAACTGGCAAGCGGACCCGAGTGAAAGAAGACCACCATAATATTTTCAACCCACTTATCTCGCCGTTACCTGTTGCTCACTTGCGGTGAGAGATCCATAGCACAGATCGCCTTGGCCGCTATGGATCTTCCGCCTCACTGGTGTCAACCTTTCGGCCATTTGCTTTCACTGTGCTCGCTCCACTGTTAACAGCTGCCAATATACAGCCCGGGCCGAGGATCAGACGGCTCTCTTGCGGCCCAATAAAGAGCCCCCGGAGTGGATTGACGAGAAATCTCACACCTTGCCATGCAGCATACCCTTTTGATGCCTTCGAGACCACTATGAAAAGTTTGTTGAGAGAGAAGCTCAATGCTGGCATGGAACAAGTTCAAATGTGTGCCGGCCAGATTGTTTTCCCCTAATTTAGACCCAGCAACATTCGCTGCATTGTTCTTTTATTTGTAATCACGTTCAAAGCAAATGCCCCAAAATGTGAGAGGCCCACGTTGCAAACGGGGGCTGGCAAGGTTCACATTTGGCCATCCACATAAGAAAACAAAGGCCACATCTCACTCGGGCAAAGGGGCAAATGACAACTTCGAAGCACTTCATAAGAAACTGCTGGAAGTTGCTAATGAAGACTAATGACTTCCCTTGTGTCGCAGATTTCACACGCGAGGGTACGAGCCCCTTCAGCACCAAAGTGGTACGTAGGGTGGTCTGTTCAGGAAAAACATTGTCATTGCAAAATGTGCTGCAAGTCGTGTTTTCAGAAAGATGTCATACCTTGAGAAACAAGAGGACAGGCAATTATGTCATAGTCAAGGGTCATTGTGACTTATTACAGGCACGCTGTAACAAAACACAGTGCAGTTCCGACTCTGGTGACTGAACATCTTGGCCAGCATACTTCAGGCAGTATGTCATTGTCAAAATCATTTTCATCTGGAGTTGCGTATTCCACTGGATTTCAGTGAATTGACATTTCGATTCAGGTTTTAGCAAGGGTCATCCAAGTTGACACGCATGATTGCCCTCATAGGCCACATCATTTTTCTTTTTGTTGTTGTTGATAAAGTCCAAGCTTTTCATAGAGACGGTATGGTGCATTTTTTAACAAAAAATAACATTTTATTTTCAAATGCATTTCAATGGGCACAATTATGTGTGGATTTTTCTTGTTATATCGAGACTGAATTAATATCAAAGCTAAGGCCATGGGACCAGATCTAGCTCACCACATCATTTTTATGTGTCTCCTTCAACCATCCATCCATCCATCCATCCATCCATCTTCTGTCACTGCAAATTTCCCCATTGTGGGACGAATAAAGGTTTTCTGATTCTGATCCGGGGTCGGGTCGCTGGGGCAGCAGCTTCAGTAGGGAAGCCTCCTTCAACCTCTGGAAGAAAATCATGGGTGTCAACTTGCATGATCCTTGCAAGAAAAAAACAAGTATTAAAATGTCATGTTGTTATGTGTAATATGTGACTATGAGATTTAGAAATAATTTTGTTACCATTAGAATTAATAATGTGATCAGATTAAAATGGCCATCAGAAGGAAGATGCAATTCAAAAGTGACCCACAACAAAAACGAGTTTGACACTCCTGCAAATAGAAGTTCGGCTGGATAGATTGAAGTTGTAATATCATGATTAACCACTAGATGGCACACACCTCATGGTTGTGCTTTCATTTGGACTTGTCGTGCCCTGAACTGCTAGAGTGAATAGGTAGGCTTAAATCATTGTGCATTTTAAAACATCTTACCTGATTAATGCACTCACACGGACAATTATTAATTTTGTTTTATAGCGAATGTTTAAGGTTGCTCAGGTACGTGGACCCATGTTTGACAACCCTGCCCTCACATAAATTTGCTCAAGTATATTACCACATGCAGTTGTTTGCAACCCGAATCCAGTATACCGATTCAACAAGAAAAAAAGGCCTATCTCATACCCTGGCCACAGATTTAAATCTTTTAGCTTAACTGTAAAATGGATATGACAAGTGCTCATCAAAAAATGTGAATTCATTTTACACAGACGATACATTTCAAGTGTTAATTCATTTGAATTTTGGGAGTGGTTTGGTGGTTGACTGGTGAACAATTGCAGCTTCCCTGTGTTGCCATGTTATCTGGGTCCTCCGGTTTCATCCCACATTCCAAAAACATGGATGTCAGGTCAATGAAAGGCTCTAAATTGCTCCAAGGCGTCAGTATGAGTGCAGATGGTTGTTGGTCTCTGTGTACCTTGTGATTGGCTGGCAACGGGTTCACAGCATCCCCCTCCTGCTCCCAAAGACAGCTGGGATAGGCTCCAGCACCCCACGTGACCCTCGTGAGGATAAAACAGATTAGAAAATGGATGACTATTATAATCTTACTTAAAATGAACACTTCATGTGTCAATTTGTATGGAATGAATACTGCACTGTAAATGCATTACACATTGTACTTTTTAAAAAATATTACTGAAATAAATATTTTTTTATGATGTTCACATTTTTTGATGAGTGCCCGTGTACAGCAAGAACAAACCTAAACAAGACCTAAACAAGTCTGATTAAGTCATTAAGTAAGAGAACTTGTGTCTTGTCCATCAGGTGGCCAACATGACCACTAGTATTGACGTAAGGAGATAGTCACAAACTATTTGTAGTTGAGTCTTTGTCTTTTATTGAACATGCCTCAGAAACGTGAATGTTTGATTCATAAATTCAAGATTTTAATGTCATGTAATTCAAGTTGAAGTGTAAACATGACCCAATGTAGATTCGGCCAAATACCCAAATTGGCAGTCCAGAGTTGCCTTGAGCTGAACAGTAGTAATCATTTTAATACTGTGGAATGGAAGATTTGTTTTTCTACATGTGAAAATGTCAACATACAAAGGAAGTGCTTA